>NW_028139307.1:51612-73318 GCF_965202585.1 Thalia democratica | reverse complement strand
GTTTACAAAAATTCATTTACTACTTAAGACATCTAAATTGGTTTTTGTTTTAAATAAAACAAAATGTCTTACAAACTTATTGAGTTTTCAATAAAAGTTTTTTAATCAATATTTTTTATATATACTTAAATTTCGGGAAATATATTGTTGCAGTTTTATGTTTGTTAGAAATATTTAGTTAAATAAATTACAATGTTATAATAGCTAAATACTAAAAAAAAACAGATATATTTCGATAAATTATCTGTTTATTAAAACTATTTTGTACTTTTTGAAATATGTCTAATGTTGTTAAAAACTAAATGTTCTTCGTGTGTTTGAAAACTTTAATTAAACGGTCAAAAAATCTACAACTGTTTAAACTTTATATATTATAAGCCTTGAGTGAGTTTTAAATAGAATTTATATATTTTTATACGAAAGAATTGTTGTTATTTTATTGAATTTTTTAAGCCATTTTATATGAAGAAAAGAGCTAATTTATAAGTCATACTTAGCTTATGTTTAAATCAACAGTTAAGCAATTTGCGACGTAAATTTATACGGAGCTAAATTTTGATGTCGCAAAAAAATGTTTTAATTTTGCTTCAAGGTTGTTTTAATTAAAGTGTCTGATAAGTAGCTTCGACTAATTTCTCTTATTAATTTCAAAAGTATACCTAAATAGTGTTTACAAACCTAAAATATGAAATAGAATAAAATCTATAACACAACAATTTTTTTTAAATATAACGTTCTAGATTTATATATATTTATTAAAATTAAACCAAAATATCTAAGTTTATATTTAAAATAACTACTAATAAAATAACATTACTGTTATTTTTTAAGCTAAGTATGTTATATATCTGTTATATAAGAACATCTTTTAAATTTACAATATGAATATCTTATATATTTCAAACTTTAAATAAGTTATAAGTCGTCAAATTTTAAAAGCATCAACTTCAAAGTATTACAAATGTATGAAACGTGAACCGAAAATCTTATATAAGTTTATTTTCGATTGTTTTGTTGTTTTTTACATTTTACGGACTTTCCCTATATTTTGAAAACACATGCAACAGCACAGACAGTAAATAATGGTAACTTAATAGATGATTTATTTTGAACAATAAATTATATTTAGCTAGTTTTATGTACAGATATTTTTTAATGCATTCAATTTAAACTTTGTAGCTGTTTACTTAAGTGAAAATTTGTTTAATTTTCAAATAGATTTTCTTTGTATCTATTAAAGCAGAATAATTTTTAAGACTTTGTTCTGTAAAAACAAAACACACAGAATATGTTTGAAACCAAACTTAATACTAAACAACAATTATATTTTAACTTAACTGTAAACTAGGTCTATGTTTATGTTGCATTTTAAGCTGCTGTTGTTTGTTAACTTGACAATAACTGAACAATAATGAAAAATATATAAATGAGTTTTATTATATATTAAACACTAAATATTAATTTCTTTTTATTAAACCCAAGACTTCAAGGGCTTGATTTACTAAAACACATATTTTGGCTCAACAACAATACATGACACAAATCAAACAAAAGTAAACAGAAACTCATCAAATAGGTTAATCAAGTTAAACAAAAATAAAAACTATTAAACTAAAGTATTGAAGTAATAAACCAAACTGTGATAACTATTTTATGTGGATTTTTCGTGTTTTTCGAACAACTTAATTTTTTTTATATACTCTATTTTATTTATTACAAGCTAGTTTATTCTGTACATTAAATTTCATAATATTTTTCAGTTTTGAAAGATAAGATTTTTTCACCGTTATTGCAGCTAACTTTACATTCACTAATGACCTCACGCCCTTCCAATGTCCTAGACACCTATCATCATTAATAACCAGCAAAGTCTTAAGTTTATTGTATGTATCAACATTTCTTTTTCTTGTCAAATAATCCCAAAAGAGTTGACCAAAAGTTATTGAAATTTTTAAACGAATAATCACAGCGCCCATCGATGCATTAAACATAAAATTTCAGTATGAGCTAAGACTTTGGATTAAACTTTGAAGACAAGTTAAACGAGGATAAACTTTAATAAGTAAAGTAGATGGAAATCCTTAATTAGGTTATTCAACCCTTCTAATGTTTAGAAAATTTATTATTTACACTTAATATTTTATTTTACGGGTGATTCTGAGATGTTTTCTATGTTGTATTAGCTTTGGTGGTCTATTGAACTACTTTTCGTTGTGGAAAGAGAGATTAAGCTGTATGAGCAACAACTTTATTTTCAACAACTTTTTTTACCTAAGCTGTGTGATATTGAAAGGTCACTCCATATTCTAAAAGAATGTTGTTTTTTACGAAAAGCAACAATTACCAGTCAAATTACTAGGCTGTGTGCTTTGGAAAGGTAGTTCAAATTCCAATTATTTTTTGGTAAAAGCAATTCACTTTTTGAGAATAAAGTTAGCTTAAAAAAACAGTTAAATTAAAATACTATATGCTATCTTACATATCATAGTGTTTGATTACTAACATATTTTATTAAAAAAAAATGTTTAAGTGTGGCGTTTTCAACCTAACAAGTCTTGAGTGTACAATTTCAATAAAGTTCAACAAAAAATTTTTTTCAAAATTAATTTAAAAATTCTACAAATTTTACTTGATAATATCAACAACTTTTCAAGTTGTTTTCAAATGCGCAAATCTTTTCATATATATCAATAAATAAATTACTACAATAAATAAGTTCTGATGATACGTAATTACATTGTAAACTATAGATCGCTAAGTAATGTTGTGACGTGAACAGTGCAACTTAGTTGTTTTTCTTTAAATTTCATAAGGTTAAATTTTGCTGTTTTTTAGCTAACAATTTTTACCATTGTTTTGCAAATGCTTATCTAAGCATATAAAAAATGATCCAATAAAAAAGTATACTTTTAAATATGCATTATACAGAATGTACACGGTATTTAAATTTGAAAGCCAGTAAAAAACAATTTAAACTGTTTTTAAGGTTCAACCTAACTAAAAATGCTTCAAATTTGTGTTATTTTGATCTATTTAAATATATAAGGCATGTTTCTACAGTATTAAACATACATTAGTTTTTTTGAAAATTGAGATCAAAAATTACTTATGAATATCTGAGCACCCATTAAGCTTTAGAAAAGATAATTACAAATATTGCTTTAGGGTTGTTTATAAATACAAACTTATTAAATCTCTACTTTCAAAATAAAATTTTTGAACCACTTCTCTTCGAGGGAAGAGAGACCATGCTGTGTGAGCATTAACTAGACTTTCAACAGTCGTGTTAAAAGGCTGTGTGCTGCCTTTCCAAGTACATATAACAACAGAAACAAAAATTATCAGGCTTATTATAACAAATTTAAATTAAAACAATCAATGTTTTGCAACGGTTTACAAAACAATTGTTTGGTAAACTTTTAAGATACTCAATTAATATTATACTGTTTGTTTGCAGGTTTAGTTAAGTATAAAGAAAACTATACAGAACATTATACATTTTCTTTTAACTTAAGTTTCTTTTGGACTCAATTCATGAGGTTAGTTTTTTGAGAAATGCTCAAATATCTATTTACTTATAATACTTGTAAAGAGGTATTAAATAAAAAATATGTTTGTTCGTCTTAATGATCACTGAAATTTAAAGTAAATTGACAGAAATAATTTCACAACAGAACAACAAAATTATTTATTAATTTTGTTATCACAAATGTTTGAGGTTAATTATATGGCTTTTTTCATTTTCTGAACTAAGTTCAGTTATTTTATAACTCATATTTGAGTTGAAATTATATTTTAAATTCTATCTAATGGATAACTGTTGAAAAATAGTTTTAGTGTATGTTTTTTTTAAGTTTTATATTGTACATTGAACTTTTTAAAACAAAAATAAAATTATAATAAAAAAAAATGTAGCACAGTTTGATACTGTTGAATTCGTTTTTATATTGATTTTTTTTGTACCTTCATAGCTTTTACATTTAACAAATTTTCATTTCTATGCAAATACTTTTAACAAAGTATTAAAACATGAAGTTTTTATTAATTTCTTTGATTATTAATACCTAACTGATACATATCATTTATCATAAATTTGCATTAGCAAATCAAAAAATTAAACTTACTTACTAAATTACTAAAAAATATTTAAATGTTGTTTAAGTAAAATTACAACTATTATTTTTAAGCAATTATTAGGTCAACGAAAAGTTAAAATTTTAAAAGCTGTGAGTGCTATTTAGTTATAAATGTTTTTTATTTGTTATTAACCTTAAAACTTGTTTTAATATTAGTTATACCAATACAAATAGTGACATAATTTCACAAATATATTTTGTTAAACTTTAAATAAAAGTTAAACCTTCACATGTGTATAGGAAAATTAAATGTTACAATAATAATTTTAACTGTTTCATGTAAAACTGCGAAAAATAACACATGTAATTAAAATATTATTTTGCATAATCAATGGTAAAAATTATAAAGTAACTAACTATGTAAAAATATATATAGCAAAAATTATTACTAAAAATTTGTTTGCATAGGTGAATAGTGTCTTCAGTAAAATTGTAATAATTATTTAAAAAGAGCTTACATTTAACTAGTTGAAACCCTTACTTCACAAAGTAACGTATTGTATAATACATGAATAAATTACAGTAGAAATATAACTAGGATTTTTTTCAAATACAGTAGTGTGTTTTACCATATTTAAAAATTGAAACAAAAGTGAAAGTTATGAATCACAAAAATTTTTACTTGAGTTTAACTATAATGTATTTTAAATCATGTAGTAAACTTGTGTTACTGTTATGTTTTATATATTTTTAGTCTCCATCAATATTGTTTTAAATAAAACTTATTTTTGCAGAACGAAATTAAAGTTAGTGAATCTTGAATTCACAAGTTCTATAAAGATATCTTTGTTGGCAAAAATTTATTTGGCAGAACAACTAAAGGTTACTTTTTAAATTCTAATTTCTAGTTTAGCTTTTAAATTTTCTAAATGGAAAAAGTTTATTATGTGATAAGTTTATTATTTTGTGAAAAGTTGTCACTTACATAGTTTGTTTTTTTTTTGCTGCAAATATAACTTTTATAATGGAAAAAGTTTTTTTTAATTCAAATTGTGCTAAAGTGTGTTTTTATTTTTCTTTAACATTTAGAGAAACTAATTGAAAAATTTTTAGAGGACAAATATCTTATATTAATAAGTTATATTTGGTTTTTGTAAGTAACTATTTGTCAAGCATAAGTTTTAAACTTTTTTATAACCTTTTAGATTATTAAAAATATGTTTACATAATAAAATTCTTCTACTTGCTTTATAAATTATTTCAATTTGTTTTTTTCTTAAATACAAATTTTTATTCATAAAAAAGTATGTATGAACTTCAGATTTAATAAGTTAAAATATTTTTAAATGTTTAATGCTGCGTGCCTTAAAAATAATATAGTTGAAAATTTTATTTAATGTTCTACCAGTCATTACATATTAAAAACAAAAAGGGTTCTATTAAAACTAAAAATAAATTAAATCAAAACATTTTTACAAAAAAACTTTGCTGTTTAGTTAAAGACACATAAACATCTTAGTGTCTGTCATTTAAATTTGTTAATATCTTATACTTCATTCATTATAGTTGTTTATGTGGTGGTGTTTTTTATCAAAAAAGTGTTTTTTTTTCTATGCTGTTACTTTTTCTTATTTTACATAAATTCAGTTGGAAACCTGTTTAAGTATTATTTCATTTATTTATTGTTTCTGATTACTACTTAGCTTTATCAAAAGTTATATTTTAATTTTTTAATTAAAATTACTAATAAAAGTTTTACATTTGAATATTATATTTGTTATTTATATAAAGTGCAAAATAATGGTGATTTTATAGTGACTTGATTTACATTTTTATGAAAATTTCATCAAACGTTTTCTTTACGGGTCAAACTAATAAAAACATTACATACTGCGTTTAAATTATTACATATTTCTGGTTTATATGTTTTTTATAAAGTTTAATGTTTGAATTAGTAGAGCAGAGTAAAATTGTTTCTATAATTAAAATACAATAAAAATTAAATGGTAATATAAATATTTGTTTATCAGAATATAAATGTTTCAAAACTATTTTTTATTTTAAAAGTTTATTTTAAAGGCACCGAGTGACGTCACGATTTTTTACAAACCAACTACAGCTTAAACTTTCAAATTATAAACAATACAGATTTAAATTTAAAGAGAAAGCTTGTCTTTTTGCCATTGTTACTCTATTCATTTGAAAATTACCTTTATGGTAGTTTAAATTAAAATTGAATTAATTTTAATCTTGTTGATGAACTTGTTAAGCAAAGAAATGTTGTTGTTAAACTGTTCACAGTTAACAGATATTTTTTTTATATATCTATTAACATATATACATGTCATTCAATTTTGAAATTTAAATTGGTACTTTGTTAATAAAGTTTTTTCAAAGTAGCTAAAATATAGCAAAGTTTTATTTTTATAAAATTTTACAATACTTTTGAATAACAACTTATAATAATGATTTTTATAAACTGAGATAATAAGTTGAATAATTGATAACAATGTTTTATTTACATCTGCTGAAAAGTCAACATTATTTTTTAATAAAAAAATTTATAGTAAAATACATTAAAATATTTTGAACTTTTTGTTTCGGTAAATTTAAATGAAGTTTTCTTTTAAATCACGACTAAGTTATCTAGATACAAAAGCTAAAAAGTAAAGTTAAGCCAATGTGGTAAAACATAGAGTTTTTTTGTAATTATTTTATTAAAGATCCAAACTTATTAATAACGTTTTCAAAGTGAAATGGTTTTAAAAAAATTAGTTGATTTTAAAACTAAAGAGTTAATAATTTAAAAAGTTTTAGTTTTCCGTCAATAAAAAGGTAGTACTGTTTTGTTACGAAGTTCATACCATCAACCGGTTTTAAAGTTTTCTTATTAGAGCACAAACTGCAACAGAATTTATGTTACATTTGCTAATTATTATGTTGTATTAAGTTTACTACTGACGTCACATATGAATTCAACGCAAACTAAAAATTAATAAGATAATTATATTATTAGCTATTTTTTAAAGTAAGTTAATAAATTTTGAGTTTACGTGGATTTTATCTTTAATTTTAAAAACGACTCCAGTAGTCGACAAAATTTTTCTTTAGATCAATTGTAATAGTTTAGTATACTTTAATTGTTAATACAATTAATCATTGTTATAACTAATTACTATCTTATAAATATTAAATGCTAACTAGGCTAAACTAATAAATCAACTAAGCTAATCTATATAAATAAAACTACACAACTTAACAAATATAATTATTTAACACCTTACCTCTAAGTTTTAAGCAGTATTCATAAAAGTTAACAAAAAAGTTATTTAAAAAATCAGCAATTTTGAAGTACGCTAATTTAAAAATGAAAACAATTAATATTCTAAAATGTATTTTTTTGTAATCTAAATTATTAATTATTAAAAATAATCTTACAGTTCAGTAAAGTTATTGTTGAATTAAAAAGATCTATGGACATCTTTGAAGAAAAAACACTTGTGGTAAGAAAACTATAGTCAAATGTGATAAGGTATTTGTTTTATTACGCTCAAAAGGTTTGGTGCAAGGATCTGGTGCACGAAAAACCGTTAAAAGTTCTGGTTATCGAGTCATACACCAGAACAGTTAACGTCATGCCAATAACATGTTATTAGGTTAAGCTTTTACTTTTTAAACACCTAACAAAAACAGTTTTGATTTGTCTTAAAGAGGAAAAAGTTATATATATTTTTTTAAGCAATGTTAAGTAAACAACTAAATATTTTTTAACTAATTAAAACTCAAACACGATCAACTAAAACATTGGCAAATTTCTACAGAGTTAACGCTTTGACTTTCGTCTGCCCCTAGAAATGCTCAAGTTGATACAAGGTTTGATCATACCAATTCGACCATCAGACCAGGTAGAGTTATAATCAGTACAAATTTGGTCTCAGTCTACTTAAGTTCTGATAATCGAATCAGTATGATCAAACCTTATGTTAACCAAAACTTAAACGTTACTTGTAAGCTATTGAGCAAGTTTAAGTGACGTCACTCCGAAAACCAACAAACTATACAATGCAAATTATCAAAAAACTCAAAATTGTTTAATTTTTTAAGTTAACTTTTTTGTTGTTGTTTTTGTTAGTGTATCACATTTGGAAGCGATCTAATAGGTCGTTAGTGTTATTATGATCTCAAATTAAATGTACTTTTGCATTATATTTTTTATACATACATTAATACACAACATAGTATAAACTAATATATAAATATATGTCAATTATTCAGGTAATAATATTTGAAAACAACTTCAAAGGTTATTAAATTATATCAAGAATTTTAAATAATATATAAAATAGTAAAGTTTATCTTGCATGTTGATTATTAAAAACAAATAAAAAAGAACCATGCATTTACCCATAGTAGAAATACTACTAATATTTAGTATTTTCATAGTTTAGTTCAGAAAAATGTCACAATTAAAAAACCAGTGCTTAACAGAATCTTTTCCCATTTTCATGGTTAAAACTTTTCGTGTACAACTAAGCTGGTAAATATTAATTATTTTTCATTTAATAAAAGTCACTATTAATTGAAGTGTGACAAAAATCTTGTAACTTACTATAATAGTTGATGAAAAATTAAAAAGTTTATCTAAACTTTCTAGTATGGCTAAATACTTGGCTCTTTTTATATATGTATGTTAAGGTAAATGTAATTATATCTAGAGCAATCATACTAACAAGTTAGCTAAAAGCTTATTTTCAAAATTTTTATGAAAGTTGATTATAATAATGAAATAAGTTTTCAAAAAGTTTAACTTATTAGCACTCCAACTATAGTAGCTATATTATATATATTTACTTAATTAAAGGTCTTCACTAAAAAGAAAAACCATGCTTTATATATTTACTTTAGACTATTAGTACAAATATACCTCAATGTGAAACAAAACTATATTCAAATGTATTTTTTAATTTTGTACAAGATGTTTTATATTAGGTAAATATGAGTATTACATACTTTATTAGTTTAGTGGCTAAAATATGAATTAAATTTCAATTAGTTAAATATCTAATGAGTCTAACCCAAAAAATTTAATGTATAAATCCTAATATCACATTTTATTAATTATTATGTTAAAACTTTTGTACCTGTATCAACTAAAGTAAATTATTCAAATCATAAAATTAATCTAGTATACGAACCGTTAAAGAATATTAAATTAGATAACAAAAAATGCAATAAAAGACTCCTTCCTATCGGCAGAAGATGGGTACACGATAATTTAAATTCTACAATTCAAGTTCCAACAATTCAAATTCTAGAAAAAAAATTTAAAGAGCCACAACTTAAAAAATAGTATATATTTGATAAAATAAGAAAATATGTATTGTAGGTCTTATTAATATCTATAAACCATTTTTTCTTTTGTTTTGAAAAGCTAAATATTTTTTTTGATATGGCTTAAATAAGTTTTAAAGCATTCTTCTTTTTACTATTGTTCTCATTATCTTAAGAAATGTTTTACAAAAACAAAAATGACTTAAAGATTTTTATAGAACCAACATACATATTTCTATTTTAGATATTCAATATTTGTTAAGTTGTGGCAAATTAAATTTTTCTCTAGAATTTAAATTGTCGGAATTCGAATTTTCATTTAACCGCTGAAAATTGTAGGATTAAATAGTTTAAGTTTTAGAACAAAATAAGTAAACTTTTTCTAAGACTGAAATAAAAACTAATCAAATTATATGTTTAATAACTTACTACAATTTAATATTTTGAAAATAAAAAGTGATTTATTTTAAAACCAATGCTTTTTTAAACGAACAAAATTTAATTAATTAATTTTTACTAAAAATAAGGAGAAACGAACATCAGTAATAATTTTTTTTTGTAGATTTTAAAGTTGACTTAAAAAGTAAAGAAACTTTCAAAGCAATTAAAAAAAATTGCTTTAAATAGTAACTTAATTTCTTTTAAGTCACTTACTTTATTTTTATGTGTTAAGAATTACATCATTTTTCATAAAAATAAAACAAGGAGGAATTTTCTTTGAAAACTTCAAAATATAGCTAGCTCTTTAAAAAATCTATAAACTAGAGTATAAAAAATATGCATGATTGATTGTAATCTGAAAACAATTTTCATACTCTAAAGAACCAAAAACAAATTAAGCGGGAAATATTAAACATATTTAAATTTTGAAAACAATAGTACACTAATTGTTTGAGTTTATAACTAAAACATTAGTTAATATAACAATAACTCTAATAATTTGATAAAACAAAAGAACAATAATTTCTGAAGATTTTAAAACAAGTAAATCTATAGACGATTTTAGTTTATATTAATATTAAATTTGTTACAAATAAGTTATTAAAAAGCTATAAACTTTTTTTTTCGAAAAACGTGTCTGAACAAATCACTGATTACAATTTCCATTCTTTAAATATGTTATACTTACAGTTAACATTAGAAAAAAAAATTCCTAAAATTTTAGCATACATTAAAACTTGTTCATAAAAATTGTAATTTCTTAATATAACAAATCAGTTTAAATATTCTATTTAGTTTAAACTTTGGCTTAAATATTAAAAAAAAAAAAATTATTAAAAAAATATTTTTCATACTTATAGCATGTTTTTGTATCGAATTACAAACCTCTTGAGTTTTGGTTAATTTAAACATCTTGTGTGGGTCTGCTGTTTCAACTTGAACTTTTCACTTTCGGATACCGAAGTTGTTTTAAATCTTTTTTACTGTTGAACCATCCATTAGCCACCAATGGTACTGTTTTTCATAATTTTATTTACAAAATCTAAAAAGTAATTACGTTCAATTGAAACTATATATACTTGTTATAAAAAGCATATTAAAAAGGGTATTCAAGTAGATTAATATATATTCAACCTATTACATATATTTTCTAAAAACACTTGTTTAAGATGACATAAGAGAAGGTGTAAACTTTAAAGAAACATTAAAAATCAAATGATTTTTTTTTTATAATTCAAAGTTATAAAAAGTAAACTGTAAACCATTATAAAAATACAAAAAAACAACAAATAAACTGTTTAACAACAGTTTCATATACTTCACATTAAACAACATTTTCATTTAAGATAAAGTATGGAGCTGGTAAGCATTTAAATTAGGTTTAAAAAACACGGTATGTGAAATAGACAATTTACTTTTTATGAACAATTACTAAAAGAACTGACATTAATAAAAACAACAATTTTTGTAATTATTGATAATAATGTCTTTTAAAAACTTGGTATAACCTTTGAATTTGATAGTTTTTTTTTTGTATATGTGTTGGCCATTCGGTTTTGATTATTCAACATTCAAAACAGAAAGTATTACTCACATTTAGTTTATTCAGTTTGTTTTCATTAAGTTTTTAATGTTCATAATTAAATTTTATAATTTACACGATGCTGGAGTTTATGCAGATCCAGACTTAAACAACTTTTTGTATTGAAAATGTGTATATGTTCAAAACTTAGCTGACACAGGTTAAACTTGCAAATCCAATTTAACGAATATTTGAAGATCAATTGTAACTTTTGAAAAATAAACCAAAATTCAAATTAATTTAACTAGAAAATCCAAAACTTTCTTATTCCTTCTCTCTTTTTTCTTTGATTAGGTCGATCAAAACAGCTCCAGCACAACGACGTCTATGCAAACTACTAATTTAGTACCAGTAGTCTGTTGTTCATAACTCATACTTTCACAAAAAAAAATGTCAAAAAGTAAAATTTTCTAAAATGACACCTTACAATATTATTATCATTATCATTATTATTATTGTTATTATTGTTATTATTGTTATTATTGTTATTATTGTTATTATTGTTATTATTGTTATTATTGTTATTATTGTTATTATTGTTATTATTGTTTTTATTGTTATTACTATTACTATTACTATTACCATTACCATTACCATTACCATTACCATTACCATTACCATTACCATTACCATTACCATTACCATTACCATTACTATTACCATTACCATTACCATTACCATTACCATTACCATTACCATTACCATTACTATTACTATTACTATTATTATTACTATTACTATTATTATTATTATTATTATTATTATTATTATTATTATTATTATTATTATTATTATTATTATTATTATTATTATTATTATTATTATTATTATTATTATTATTATTATTATTATTATTATTATTATTATTATTATATTGTTTATTGTGCAATGTTTGACTCAGGCATCAAAACCTGAGCCACTTAATTTAGGACAATAAAAAAAGAAAAAGAAAATAAACTTATATTCAACACTTTAAGATAAATAATATATACAATAAAAACATAATTTAATTGAAAACACAAAGTTAAACACAATATGGTATACAAAAGAACTAAATTTAAATAAAATTCAATTCAAAAAATTCAAACTTATATATTACTTAGTAAACACAATAAAAAAAATTTGTCTAAAATCATCGCTTATAAAACAAAATTCATAATTACAAAATAAATAAGTAAACTAATATTTTGAAGGGGGGGGGGCGTAGGGAAAAGAATGTTTTTTTTTGTTTATAGTGGAAAATTAGTGAATTTTACTGGTATTTATTGTATTTGAATCAAATCTTTTTAGCTTTAAACAAAATATTTCTACCCCTTCACAAGATACTATATCCTGAGGTTGTCTGTTCCACATAGCTTTTGCTCTGTGAAAAAATGCGCCTTGTCAATGACTGTTTTGAAAATCATGTTCAATTGAACGATAATAATCATATGTTTCTTAGTAGGAAGTACATAAGTCTTTTTTATTTTTTTACTCTCATAACAGCTTTAAAGGTTGAAATAAATAGAAAGAAAATATTTTCTTAATTAGTTATCTGAATAACTGTTAGTACAAGGCACTTTTGAACATAGAATTCTATATTCATAAAAAGCAATGCTTACACGTTTCAAAACCAACTTTTATCCAATAATAATTTAGTTATTTGAAAAATTACAAAATGTTTAAAACTAAGGTATTGATAATTTCATTTTAAAGTGATGGTTTCTGAAAAATTGTAGACGTTTTTCTATTAAACTGTAATATACTAACAATATCAAATCTTAATTTTTTTTGCAAAATATGGTTATAATGTGGTATTTAACTAATGACTTTAAAGGGTTTTGTGTACATTTAGATAAGTTTAATCAAAAAATTGATGTTTTACTTTGGTTGTTGAAATAAACAGTTGATTATATTATAAACTTAACTAATCTTTACCAAAAAAGAAACAAACAAAAAAAACACTAAACAACGAATTTTGCAATATCCTTACAAATTTAAAAAATCAAATTTTGTTATTCAAAATTTTAAAATGAGTTTATTTTTATTGAGCATAGATTATAATAACAAATAAATTATAAAAATAAATCATTTTAATCATTGAAACTTTAGTCTAATTATAAGTAATCATTTAACAAAATTCATTAAAACACTGAAATAATCTTTTAACGAAAAATATGAATCCATAGCAGTAAATTTATCATATTTCTAAGTAAATAAAGTGTAAAAACAAATTTCCAATGTTCTGTTGTAAATGCAACCATTGGTAAAGTTTTTAAAATTCAAATAAACATGAACATCATGAAAAAATATTTAATATAACAAACTTTGCAATGTGGTTAACAGTAGTCACTAATAAAAAATAAAATATTTGAAATATCAAACTTCATGTTTTTTTTTTATTTAAGTCAAAATTATTAGAATACAAAAAACAAAACCTTCCTTTATAGCATATTACTTTAACCATAACATAAAAAAAATGATATAAAACTAGCTTCTTCATTAGTTGATTTATACTAAAATATTTCAAACTTATAAGTACAGTACTTATCAATTTAATACCATTTTAAAGATACAGAAATAACATTTACTAGTTCAATGTCAGACTCTTCTAATATTTTTTTTCATAAAGAGGTCATAGCAGTGAGTATGTTTGGTACATTAAATTTAGTTGCATTTTGTTTAAAAATTCAAACTACAAGACAAAATCAATTTAAAACGTTGCTTAAAGCTAAAAAGATATTAATAGCACATGTTTGTATAATATAGTTATCATACTCATAACAGGATTGCAACTTGTTTTTTCAAAACTGTTTCCAGGGTTTCCAAGTATCTTCTAAGGTTAAAAAAAACACATTTTTACATCTATTTTTAGTTTAAAGTTAATTTTAAGGTGAAAAAATGTGTTAAATATTGTAAAACATTCAATGAAAAAACTCTGTAAAGCTACTTCAAATGTGTTTTTAATAAAATAAACTTTTGATAATGACAATTTTTTTTTATCTATATGATAGATTTTTTGTGTCAAATCGAAATTTTACTACTGAACATGTTAAAATAATTAAAAATTTCTAGTTTTTCCAGGTTTTTTTAAATTTTTCTCAGAATCTAGGTTTTTCTAGGTTAAGTGGCAACCTGTCAGAAAGTATTATATAAGATAAAAACCTAAATGAATACAGAGTCATAATGACAAAAAAAAACCATAAAAATTTCTGAACACATAATTGCAGTTATGTAACCATCAAACAATAAAAACTGATTTTATGAAATATATTTACAAATATGCTTCTTGTGACTTCTCTTAAATATGATTTGCAACAATTCTTTTATTTGATTTGAATTCTTTCAAAAAGGGAAGTAAAAGGTTACACACTCATTTGATAGATTTTTTTACAAGAAATAATTAAACACCATCTCTTAAACTTTAACTTTTATAAATTGTTCAGTCAAAACTGTTACAAGATTGATACAAATGTAAGGGCAAAAAAGTTTGCTAAGTATCATGTCTTCGGGACTGTTATAAGAGCTTAAGCTTACTAGTAACCATGTAATTTGTTCTGCTTATTTGTTAAAGGGCTTGAAAAAATGTTTTATTTTTGTAAATTAAATAGCTATTTAACATTTTTTCTTGCTTTAAGCTAAGTAGTTGCTCATTTGATAAAAAAAAATCTAAGAACAATGAGAAAATTTTTTATAAATTGTTATTTTGATTTTAACAAAAATTTACTTTACAATTTCAAACCATTTTTAAAAATCATTGGGAGCTACAGTTTAACAACATTAAATTTTAAGTTTTTCCATTTAAGTTGACCATAAAAATTTTTAAATATGTCTTTTTTATAAATTTACAAACCATTTACATTCGGCATAACTTAATTTTAATATTATATATATAAAGTAAGTTTAGTTGTTTATTTCAAATAAGCATATTTTATACACTGCAGAGAAACAGAAAGTTAAAAACTAGAAATTTTAACCTTAAAGTTTTACAGCAAAATTCAAAAAATTCTGCTTACGTCACTAGTAAAAGTTTGTGAACTATAGTTTGCAACATATATATATAGTCAAAACTAGAATAATAACATTTTTTTATGATTAAAGTAGTATTTACAATTTGAAAACAACCTACGAGGTAGAGTAAATTTAAATTTTTTTTTAACTTTTTTAAAAATAATTCTTCTTTTGTACTTTTATGAAACAAAAATTTCTATGCACTAAAAGTTTTTTGAAATTAAAATTTTCAAATTAAATACTTTGATTGAAAAATTAGAAATCGTATGTGAAAATTTAAGTGTAAACAAAATCATTTTGGTAATTTTTATGTCTGTAAATTTTGACTACTCAAAGATTTAACATTGTAGACGTTTCCGTTTCAATTTAAAAAAATAAATTATATTTTAAAAGAAATGATAAAAAAAATTACTTAATGGTGATTTTAACAAACACAAACTGTCTTCAAATTGTAAGCTTTTTAATTTAGTAAAAACCGTTATTGTTCATATCAAGTAAAAAATGTTTGTTTATGTTGTTGTTGTTTTTACATAGTAAGAATACATGTAATGTAAACTAAAATTTGTGAAACTGTTTTACAAAATAAGCAGCTGATCTTCAGTTATTCTACTGTAAATCTTATTAGTTGAACTTTTCTGTATTTTACATCTGTTTGATCAGTGTATAATATATACTTAGTCAAACTCATTAAAAAACGTTAAAAAATTTTGTAGATACAAATTACTCAATACTTAAAAAAGTTTTTTTTTTAATGCTTAAATATAAATGAAATTTAACGATCACCTAAACTACATAGAATTTGAAATGATGGTATTAAAATTGTACCTCCTAATTGAGAAAGAAATTATTAAAGAATGATTAACTACTTTTATAAATAATTATTTTAAGCACAAAAAAGTTTTTTTGCATGTTCAGAAACCAAGCCTTCAAAATACTTTTAGATATACTTTATGGAAAACATAAATGTTATTCGTGGAAAATGTTCTTAAGATCAAACTATCAATAATCGATCAGATTTTTAGCTTAAAACAACATAATTAAAAAACATGAAAGTAGAACCTTTTCAAATGTTCAGCTTCTTTTTACAAAATAAACATGAACTGGTAATAATTTCAAACTTTCAAAGACTTAGTATAATTGACTGTTTGCTGATATGAACAAGTGTGCAAGAACTTTATATAATTCTAATAACAGAATATTGTATTCCCAAAAACATAGCAAACAAGAAAGAAAGAACAAAATCACCTTTGTCCAGGTTTTCAGAAAATTTTTAATAAGGTCGTTGAACAACGCTAAACAAACTATACTAAAAGCAAAAATCTAAAAAATGTTACTGTTTAAAAAAATTGATGATACTTTGACATTTTTAATTAGCAGCAAACTGACTTGAAGAAAAACAAAAGACCAAAGAGTCACAATAAAGTAATTAAAGTTTCAGTTTATTACTATTTGTTTATAACATTTCATACAACAGTGTGTTTTATATTTAGTCTAGCCATATTCAAAGCTTGAATTTTTATGTGTTTTGTAATGATTCTATACCATTATCTTTACAATGTTACAAATTATGTTACTGTTTATATTTGTTTAACATGTTACAAACTGTATATTTTTAGTAAGGTTAGCTCTTAACATTTGATCTGAAAATTTTCAAAATCAAAAAAGAAAAGTACTTAAGTAGACTGTTTTATCAAAAGACGATATTACAAGGTTATTTATGCTATGCATGATGCAAATTTGCTTGATAATTATCTAAAAGTTCATTGTTTTCTGTTTATTGCTGATGGTTAACAATTAAAAGAAAGCAAAAAGAATTCGAAAAATTCTAAGAAGTAAAGTTTCAATGGATGGGGTGTGCTTTTAATGCCTGATAAAATGTGCACAAAAAATTTTATTAGCTGGACAGTGGATATGTTAACTCTTAAATGATATTCCAACAAAAATAATTAGAAAAACATATACTTCTCAGAAAGATTAAATAAAACAGTAGTCACTATAGTTAAAATTATTTATAAATGTGAATTGTAATATTAAGTATTTTATTGCTGTAACACTAAAATATAGAGTTTTTTTATTATTACATAACATGCTCTTACCTTAGTCACATTATGCACTTAAACATCATTAGTTCAAAATTTTCCAACTAATATTTTTGATTAGAAACATCTTATATTAAAAGGGTTCGTAAAAGATTTGTTTGTAAAAGTGTTACTTATCTTCACAGCAGTTGCTCCATCGATAAAAACTTGAAGGTGTTTTGTAAATATAAAATTTTCATGTTAATAAAAATTTCTTAAATAAATTTTACAACTATGTTGATTTTTATAAAATACCTAGTTTTATACTGAAATCAGTTATTTAGCTTTTAGTGTGTTAATGTTTCTAAAGCTTACATAAGACAGTAATTTAAAAAGTATTGTCTGTTATTGCAATAATAAATAAAGCTTATTTAGAATAAAACATAGCTAATTCAAAAAAACTCAGGCAACTTATAATACATTTAATAAAGTAAATACTTTTCGATTACAAAAAATATAAATAGAAAATATAATAATAAAAGCTAATTACTTTTTATTTACTTCTTTTTATCTAAATCATAACTTGTGCACTTTCTAGGGATTGTCCGGTAAAAGAAAAAGTCACCAAAACAATCGAAAATGGATTTGTGTAAATTTTTAACTTTCGTATGGTCAGACGTAAAAGTCTATGAAACTTAAATAGTTTACTAATTTTTATTAAATCAATTAAAGATGATCGTTAAGACTAAAAAACAACTTTTTTTGCAAAATAGATTTTTTTAAATAACGTTCTGTTATATTCTCAACTAACAACTAAACTTAATTTTTAATCATCAAATTTATTTTTCTGGTTTTGCTTTAAAGGTAAATGTTTAAAATATTTATTTAATCAGTATATACAACAAAAAGTTTTTGATTTAGCTAACAATTTATGATTTTTTAGTGTTAAGTTAAAAGGTATTTCTCTTAGTTAGTAACAAGCACAAGAATAAATGTTAATATCTCTAATACTTTCTCGTAAATCTATTTTTATACACTTATTATGACTACTGATAAAAAAAAAACTAGTTATTATTATCCTTTGTTTTAATTTTTATCTAAAACTATAATAAAGAAATAAACAATCTTCTGTCGTCAAAAATAGTTCAATTTAAACTTTATGTCGCAAAATTTATAACCTAGAACTTAACATCAGCTAAATGGTTTTAAGTTCATTTTCGTCGTTATAAAAAGCCTAATTTGAATTTTCGTCGCAAAACGCTGAAATTAAATTTAGCTAACAATTTTTAAGAAGTATTAAAATTTGCTGCTGACGCATTATGCTGAAAAAGCAAACTGCAGTTTAAAAACGTAATATATTAATATATTTTATTTGTAGTTATAAGAATGTTAACACTGGTCTTTACAAAAAAACTTCAATTTGAAAACTTTCTACGTGGTCGTTAAAGTTAGCATAAAGTCACTAAAAACTTGTAATTTTTTGTTTATTTATTTAATAGCAATCAAATTCAAGGTTTGCAATAATAACTTTAATAATCTAATTATTATTAAAAATCCTTTTTAAACTGAATTGTTTAAACTTAAAAAGTAACAGAAAAATTAAAAGAAATTAAAAGAGTTTAAGTTATAACTAAATATAATTTAATTAAAAACAATTACATAAATACAGCATTTTTTAATATTACTATATCAAAGACTACATTGTTAAGAATTAGATTTGTTTTTATTGTTAAAACTTAAACAAAAATGTTATAATTTTATATAAATACAGTATAAACTTACCCCTTAGAAATTGACATAAGCATTCATTTAACTTCAATAAAAACTATTTATACATAATTTTTTACATTGATAGTTTTAATAAAAACTAAAATACTTAGTTTTTGTTTAATTTCTCAATATTTATGCATGTTTAGACTTGTTATGCAGTTAATAGACTTTTGAAATATTAAATATATTTGCTTATTTAAATTTGTCTTACACGTTTTTCTAAAACTCTATTAATAACAATAAACGAACGACAACAACCATTTTAGTCAAAAAGCAAAAAAATAACATAAAAAATATTTAGTAAAATATTAAATAAAATATACTTAAACAATATGTGACTTAATAATATTAAAAAAGTTCTAGCTTCAAGAATAACTTTTTTCTTATAAACTATTTAAAAGTAGTATTATTGGTTTTATGGCTTTCTTTTTATTTTAAAACGATTTGTAATGTCGTTTATGAAACATGAATATTAATCTTAAAAATTGTTTTTGTAAGATAATCAGCAATATTTTGTAACATTATAACAGTTTGCTTTACTAAAAATCATTCTATTTACTAAGTAAAGTACGTTTCAAAGTCAAAATTAAACTTAGATGTTTACCAAAACTGCATGAACAAAAAAAAAATCTTTAGTTAAAAAAAAACATATACTTATGGTATAAGGTGTTTGTTAGTTTTTTTTAGTTTACGACGTATCTTGTTTTGTATCATCGTAAAAATAGCAAATTACAGTTTTTAAAAGAACTATTTATCAATATGAACAGTTAGCTGATAGTATTTGTACAATCATCTGTTTCTTTTTATATCAAATAAATTATCATGTTGTTTATTAAACTTAAATATTAACCTTTAAAATGGTTATTGCACGAAATTAAGAAATATTAGTGAGATTATCGTAGTTTTTTTATTACAAAATTTATCAACTAATAAAACAAAGTACTTTTTTGCAACAAAACTTTTAATAAAAGATAAATTTGTTTATAGCTTTTTAATAGCAAAGTATTTCAACATATTATTCTCTTAATACTATATAAGAGGAAAAACAGTACAACGACAAACTAAAATATGTTTATAAACATACTTTTCTTCTTAAAGTATAAAAAAAGTTTCTATAGGACTTAGAGATAACAAATATCTATTAATGTACAGTTATAGTAGCTTCCTATAATAAAAGAAACTAGATCACTTCAATTCTAAATACTGTAAATTAATTAATAAAAACAAAATAATTTATGCTTTATTGCTACGTTTATATATAAAAGAAAATATTTTGTTCCATTTTATAGTGCAAATTTTTACACTAAATTTAGATTTTACAATGAAAAAGCCTAGTTGCTTTATAACTTAATCAAAATAACTAAAGCAATAAAGTCAAAACTTAAAGTTTATTGCTCTATAAAATAAAACTGTTTATTTGTTAGCATAAATGAGTTATGTATATATGAGAACTCAAAAACTTCTTTTTTATTAATACGTTTTAGCAGTTTACTAAGTTAGTTCAGTGATAAACTTTTGAGCTTTTTAAATGGATATTTTTAATCGACTTAATGAAATTATTTGCCAGAAGTAGATTCAAAAAACGACAGCTGAGCATAATAAAGTGAAAAAGTTTTTGTAAAAAAAACTTAATAAAAAAAAAACTTGCTTATAAGATTTGAATTTGGAAACAAACTTGTAAATAGTAGTAAAACTAAAGTCAAACGGCAGAATCACAATAAAATTATTTTATAATTGAGAATTTAAATTGGCAAAAACTTTTGTTTAACAGTTATTTACAGATTTGATTTTAAGGTGTATAGTTTGTTTCAATTTGATTAAAGAAATTACACTTTGTTTTAAAATGTTTTAATTAGATTTTATTAGTGTACAATTTAATTTACCATAAACTAAGAAGCAAACATAAAATAGAAATAAAAACACAATAAATATTAAATTCAATCAGTTTATAGATATAATTACAGTTGTATGTGTGCAAAAAATTTTAGAAACGAGTTTTAAAATAATAAAAAAAAAAATTTAAAAATGGTTCAATATTTAATTTTGATTTAGATATTCAAAATAGAAAAAATTAAACGAAACATAATTATTTTAAAAACACTTCATCTTTTAAACATACTTTTTAGGCGTTTAATTTTCCATACAATTCTTTTAATCTAACAGTAAATTTGTAGGTTGTAAAGGTTTTTAAATTTTGAAATAACTTTTACATTTTAGAAAAATAAATAACATAGAAAAAACTTTATATTGTTATAAATTTAGGTCTGAAGTCTGTGGAAATAATGTTGTTCAATAGGCGTAACAAATAAAAACAAAACATAACACTAACAAAAACTATTAAAGCACAATAAAATATTTAAAAAACTTAAAATAAAATGTTAAGGACAGATAAAAACAACTAAGTTGTTTTAGCTGTAGAGTTTCATTTAAGTTTTATTTTTATTATACCATAGTTCAGTAGTGACCACATTTCCTTTGAACTTGAAAGTTGTTAGAAG
>NW_028139307.1:0-51512 GCF_965202585.1 Thalia democratica | reverse complement strand
TTGAAATTATAAATAAACTAATTGTACTAAAGCTATACTTTCATTTAAGACTTTACTTAACAAATGATACTTAAGTAAATTAATATTCTAAAAAATTGACATGAATACGCCAAATTATTTCTTAAGATTTCTTTAAAATCTTATATATACACAATGAACTTCACCGCACAATCAACAACAACAGCATCCGAGACAATCCTACGACCGGTTTCGTCCTTATTAAGACTCATCATTTAAAATCCTAGTAAAACTATAAGCTAAGATAAATTACTAAGTTTTAATAATTCCAGTAACAGATTGTTTTCGTGAAGTTAAAAGTGTAGTATACATAAATATTAGACATACATTAATTTGTTTTAACCTGTTTTATTTTTAGTACTACCTATTTTAATTTACAAAACTATATAATTTGTATACTTAAAATTTAATTTATAATCGTTTCTAAGTCAATACCTATCTGAAATTTTAGTAAAATAGTTAAAAACAAATTAGCTTACTGTTTTCGTTGTATTTTAAACCTTAGTTGGAAGTGTTTTTACATAGAGTTTGTACCTTATATGATTATAAACATGTTTAAAAACATCAACAACAGCTTTTAGTACACAAATATAAAAGCACCATTTATATTCAACTAGAATTAGTTTTTCTTTTTGATAAAAATTAAAATTAGAAGTGAGTTTTACTTGTGCTCTTTAGAGTGACGTAACAAACAAATTATTTCAAAAGTAAACAGATTTAAAGCAATTTTTATAGTGTTTTAACTATGTTTGAAACTTTTATTTTTTGTACTTTACTTATTATTTTTGTTTAATTACTTTTAAATAAAAATTTTACTCCTTACATACAATTATTAAATAATAAACAGCATCTGAAAAACCCAAGTGAAAATTATCAATTATTTAATGTTTAATTATTGAAATGTTCGCTTTTTCGTTTTATATTGACGTAGTAAAATAAAACAGCGTTTTTTATTATTTTTATAATTCAAATTAAAAAAAATAGCAAAAAGTAGCAAGTAAAATTATTATAAAAGTTTAATTAATCATATAAATTACCAAAGATACTAGTACACAAATATAGTATATATAATAGAAATACCAAAATATTGATTTTATGCACACTAAAATGCTTAATAAGATTTCTTATCTAATGATGTACATTGTACACTTTTAACTAAACTAGTTTAAAAACATAAGTTTAAATTTAATCTCTAGTAAAAAATTTGCTTGCAGGTGTGTAAACTAATGCATTTGATGAGAAATGTAGTTGAGGTTTTCAAATGCTTCTCCTACTAACTAACTAAATATAAAACTTTCACATGTGCAATATATTGTGAATATATACAACTTAAATATAGTTAACAGTAAAGATATATCAATTATACTGCAATTATTTTTAAAATTTTTGATTTATCTTCTCGATAAAAAAATTAGTAAATATATCTAAGCAACATTTTTTAATTCGTTTTAAACTGTATTTGACAATAAAATTTAATTAATTTAATTATAAAACAGTTCAAAACAAAAACAGAAAGTTTTGTTTTTGTAGGTATACGTTAAACGAATAAAGTGGAAGATTTTATAGCAAATGAATTTAGTTAAACAATTGATTGGATAACATACATCTTTATACTTACAAAATATCTATACACTTTTTGTAATGTAACTATTTTTAATTAACTTTTGTTCGATTAAACAGCCTTAAAAAACAAAGTTAGTGTATAAAAATTGTATGTTGAAAAAAACAATAATTAAGAAACTAGCTAAAAAGTTTTATCAAAATGTTATAAAATTTCATTAAATCAATACTTTATAATAATAATAATAATACATTGTATATCAAATAGCATTAAAAAGTACTTTTTTTTACTAAAAATAATAAAACTACACTAAGAAAACAGTGAGTTTTAATTAGAAACTTTAACTTTATTTAACCTGTACCTCCTTATACTAATAGTCACAATTAAAAAAAAAGTATATACTTCTATTACTCAAAAAGCATAATTATAATATTAAAGCAAATTGTATAAAATGTAATTAACGATTTTTAGCGGTAGGTTTTGTTATGGGTATCCTTTTAAGGGTGACCTAGTTAGTTTTTGACTTAGGTTTTTATTTCCAATCAAACTCCGTTTTCAAATATTAAATACTTAAAGCTTAAACCTTATAACCTTTTTTATTTGTATAACTTTAAACTACGTGCTCAGAGGTATTTGAAATTATTTTTTAATTAAATCATGTTTAATTACAAACTTAAAACTTAAGTAACTTATTGATAATAAATATTAACACTGTTTAGGAGAAGAGAAATCAAAACGATAACAAACAAAATTTTATACAACTATTTGTTGTGACAACAACCGTATTCTATTCAAAGCCCGAAGAGAGTTTAATTTTTCTTAAGTACAACAAAAAAAATAAAATTGAACTACCTAAAATATCAAATATTAAGTTTTACAATAATTAAAAAAAAAAAAGTAAAATAATTTATTTAACAAATTTAAAATTATGAAACTATAAAATTTTATTTTAAAGATACGAATTAATGGTAATTGAAACAAGTACAATAGTATCATAATAATTGATAAATAAACCTTTATTGCTTAAAGTTTAGTAAGGTTTGAGTTTAATAAGCTGTAAAATATTAAGAATAATTTCACAAAAAACACTTTATGAAAGTGACAAATTAAAAAAACTTACTTAAGCATGTGCGCTTTTTAATGACGAAATAAGAAAAAAATTTTTGCTTTTTATTAAAATTTTATATGAAATTTAGCATTATAAAAACCATGAAGACCAATAAAAAGACTAAAAAAATTTCACAAAATATTTTAGTGCAATTATTTTTCATTTTACAGTTTAAAATAAAGTTTTAAAGAACAGCAGATAATAAAGAATATAAGCTTTGATATAAAACCAACGTTACAAATTACAAATGGGCATAAATTATTATTTTTAGCAGCAATCATAGAATTAAAAAAAAACAATTTATACTTTTTTATACTTGGGAAAACAACTAGTTCTCACTGAAAGAATTGTTTTTGTATTCTTAAATGAAATAAATAAAAATATTTTTCTATAGAATAGTTGAAGAAAATATTGCTATAAAACCTCAATTCTTAATTCAAGGTTTGTATAACAATTTAAACTATGATATTTTTGAAAATAAATAAGTTGTAAAAAGTGTTACAAAATAAACAACATATGAAAGATTTATTAAACAGTATTAAAAAATGAGCCAAGTAACCAATAAGTTTATAAGTAGTAAAACCATACACAGTGTCAAAAGAAAGTAGTTAAAGTTTTATCTCCTATTTTTCAAAAAGAAATAACAACATGTGCGCTTAATAGTGACGTAATAGACCAAAAGCGCAGATAATTTGTAAAAATTCCTTTTAAATTCAGCAAATTGTAACCAAAGCAAATAAAAGTTAAAGTTCAAGCATGTTTAATTTTTTTACTGCATATAGCAGTTTAAAATTACTTTTCATCATGACTAAGTATATTTAAATAACAAATCTAATAAACTAAAATGCATTAAAAATAAATTAAAAGTTTTTTTCTACACAAAAATAGTAAATGCAAATAACTTCTTTTTGAAACAAGTTTAATTAAAAATTTCTAATATATATATTTAAATACCACCTACAAGTAAAAAAAAACACTAACAAATAAAATTTTGAATAATCGAAAATATATATTTAGTTTTTTAATTATAAATGATGTGCAGATATCACAGAAAAAATTAAACACTCACTAGTTTATAAATATGTTTGTAAACAATATAAAAAAACATTTAAAACTAATTGTTGTACTGATATATAGCTTTAATATTACTGAAATTGTCATGGATTTTCGATTTGTAAATGAATTAAAGTTTATTCATAGTATGTTATTTAAAAAGTGTTTTAAAATGGTAATTTCTTTGTTTTACAATATAAATATTAGAACTAGTTTGAAGTAGTTTAAAATTAGATTAAATTAAGTATGTGTCTCCTAAAACTGTGAGAATCGTTTGAAAAGGAAATTTTTAAAATTAATTTATTAAAATTTTCAACTTCAAAGTATGAAACTTATTAAAAGTATCTTATACAAGAGAAGTTAATATACTTAAACTCAAATTTCAGAAAATTAATGGTTTGAAAACTATGAAAAACTTTGAAAAAAAATTGAAAAAGTAGAAACATTATGTGTGACGTAAATAAGATGATATTTTAGATAACTTCTAAAATACCTGGTAATTATAAAAAGTTAATTTTATTTTTGTTAATACAGAATAATTTTTAGGATAATTTGATCGCTTGTAGCTGTTTGCAAATTTAAAATCCTTAACTGACAAACTCTAAAACTAAAAATAAAAGAGGAATTGATATCTGAGATAAAAAATGTTTAGTGCATTAAAATGCAGTTTTATTATTTTTTAAATTTAAATTTAAATAACTTGAACTATTTTAAAACATACTAAGCTTTTCCAGAAACTTAGAATCAGGTAAAACATAAACTTTAAAAGATCACTGGGTTTTGTCTGAAATATAAATATTTATTCAATTTTTAAGCACAAAATACAAAATTTCGAACAATAGTCTGAAATAAATATGCAGAGACGTAAATTTTTTAGTACAAAACAGTTAAAATGGTTTTATAAATGATTCAAGTTTTGTCCAAAAATATTATCAACAAAAGTTATATTCAACTACTAAATATTTTATTTTCAAAT
The DNA here is from genome assembly GCF_965202585.1 of Thalia democratica. Classification (NCBI taxonomy): domain Eukaryota; kingdom Metazoa; phylum Chordata; class Thaliacea; order Salpida; family Salpidae; genus Thalia; species Thalia democratica. The sequence goes on along the minus strand of NW_028139307.1, from coordinate 46,796 downwards.
ATAAAATTTATTTCATATTTTTTTTAATCAAAATGTAATCTTATATCTGAAAAACTGTTATAATCGATTTGAAAAAGAATTGTGTTTAAATCAATTAATCACAATCATTGAATTGTTAATATTTTACGAATAAAAATACTTACAATCATATCACATAAAAATTATTTATAAATAAAAATATATTTATTTTTAATTTAAAATTTTGATAAAATAAAAAACAAGTTTAGAACTATGAACAATTTCTAACTTTTGATTTTTTGAAACTTTTTTGTTTACGAAATAAAGTTCTTAAATCAAAAAGTCTAAAAATAAAGTTAATTACAATTATAAAAGATATTGAAAAAAAAAGAGTAAAACAAATCGGTTTCAGTAATTACTAAAAACTTTACATAAATAATACATAAACTAATAGTTTCACGTTTTTGGTATCAAATAGTTTTATATCTTTGTAAGTTTAGACAGACATAAAACAAATAAAAATTATATAATTGGTTTATTTTTAAATAACTAAATGCTAAAATAGCAAATTAAAGTATGAAAAACAAAGTATTTAAAGCGCTTTTGGTGATGTCAAAACTTTTTAGCGAAAATTGTAAAAATTGTCAGATTATACTCATTACCGAAGTATCTGTGTGCTTATATTAACGATACTGTACTAGATTTAGCTGCATAAAGCGGTTTTTCTTCAATATATATAACTTAACCTGTAAAAGTTAAATTTAAATTTTACTTGAAATAAAAAAGTATGAAGTAAAAAGTCAAACAGTTTACGACCATAGTTTAGTATAAAACAATCAAAATAAATAAAACAAAGTCACCGATTCAAAACAATTAAATAATATTATGTTTCATAAAAAGACATAAATCACAATGTACAATTATTTAGTAAAGGTTTAGAAAAAAACACATTTATAATAAATTTTAGAAGATAAAAAAAATTATTAAAAAACCTATGCTGTTTACTATGCTCCCTATAAAATGAGCTAATGAAAATTTTACCTGTAACTTTAAGTATTTTTCTGATATTTTACTAAATAAAAAAAAAGGTTTAACCTTTCTTTTTTAATTTGTTCCTATATTTACTTTCCTTCTGTACCATACTTCTCATCTAATTAATGTTCAATAACTAAATGACTAATAAATAATCTCTACAGATTTAAATTTTCTGACAGCTTTTAAGATACTTTGTTATTTCGGTGCTTCAACAGAAAATCACACATTATCAAGATTAAAAACTTCTAATTTTTAAAAGATACTTGTATTTAGTACGTTTATATGAGCTGTTTAGAAATAATTTAAAACTATTCTAACAGCTTGCTTCTTATTGTTATGTTTATAACTAAACTGATTCAGGTTGTCTGAAACCTATTTTGTTAGAAGTTTTAAGTTTAAAAACTAGTTCACTTTTAAGCAAGCAGTGACGGCCCAAGTTCTTTAAGTTTTAAAGTATTTGACGAAGTCGGTTTTTTGACACTGAAACTAAGTAATACAAATATAGTTAATTCTCGCTTTTATTATTGTTAAAATAAGCTTTTTACCTATTTAGTTAAACAATTTCTTGAAGTCATTACAAATATTTATAAAACATACATTCAACGAAATAATTTACACGATTTTTATTTTGTAGTTTTACTCCTTTTGTTTTATTTTGTTGCACAAAGTAAATCATTTTTTTGGTATATAAATAGGTAAGGATAAAAGAGCGAAATATTAAACAAGTGATGCTGCATTTTTTATTATAATACAAATTATAAAATTCTCTATATGGGTTCAAAAACCTTTTAACCAGTTGACTTGTTAAAATTTACAATCTATATTAAGAACTGCTTAATAAACTTAATAAGCTAAATGTACGTTAAATATGAAAAAAAGTAATTACAAGTAAAAGTTTATAATGAGACTTTTATTGACATGAATACTGTTTTAGTATTTATATATGTATATTAATGTTGTATTATACTGGATATAACGTTTGTTTGTAGTTTAGTAATGACTTATTAATTGAATAGGTAATGAACATTATCTAAAGTGATTTTTATTCACAACTAATAAAATCATAAAAGTTCACTACTTTTGTTTTAGTTTCAATAGAATTAAAGTTTTAATAAATTTGTTTACAGAAAACATTATCCAACTATTATTACATAGAGTATAAATTGATTATAAGTAAAGAACAAGATGATACAAGCACGCGTTTGCCTTGTGTTTCAAAAAAACACAAATATAATACTCAAATATTAGACAACCTCAAATATATCAAGTATGATTTTTGTTGAAGAAAATTGTAAAAAACGCAAACAGTTGATTTAAAATTTAACATATGTTTAAATAACTATTGCTTGGTAACTTGTACATTCAATGTAAGTTTAGACTGCATATAGCGATAATTAAAAAAGTAATTAAGTCTAAATTAATCTACAAAACTGTTTGAAAAATTATTGTAGACGGTTTATTCTAAATGTAACTTTGTCAATGCAGAATTATTAATTAATTTTTTAATATATGTTAATATATTTGATCAATTAAAGTTTTGTCTTTTACTCAATTGCGGAAAATCGAACTTCGTAAACAATAAACTTTATCATGTAAATATGTAGTTTTATTCTGATTAAACTCATTACTTATTAAAAGGGATAACTTTTTAATACGTCTTTTATGTTTATGAAAAATGCATGTTCTTTGTAAACTAATGTTTAAAGTAAGAACATTTTTAACTTACTCTTATTATTTTCAGATAAGCAACATTTTACTTATAGTTTTTTTAAATTTTTAGTTTGTAAACTACTATGAAAACAAAATTTTATTTTCTTATGATGATGCTAGGGTACATCTAACGTACTATATGTGAATTATATTTTTTTTATTAAAGAAATTCATTTATTTGAGATTTAAGTGATTAAAAAGAAAACATTAGAAAATCACCCGAAAAAATTAGATTTAAATTAATCTGTTACGGTAGTCAATATGTGTAGTAGATTTAAAAAACTTAATACAAAAAACTGTGATAATAGAAAAAAGTTAAGTACTTAAGTTTGGTTTAAAAATTGTAAATATATATTAATTTATGTTTTGTTTAAATTAGTGTTTTCACGGTGCGCACGAAAAACTAAAATTTTGATTTAGCTATGCCTGAATTTTATTTTTTAGTTTAAAAAGTGATAGGTCTAAGCTAAATATGAAAGACGCTTTGAAATTCAAGTGAGATTTTGCAATAAAATTTTGAAAATAATTACTAAACATTCAAAGAGATTTAAGTTTTGTATTTTTTTTTTATATTTAAAGTTGGTGTGCAGACAATTACAGTAAATCTATTAGTTTAAGTTATAATTATAATTTTACATTGAGCAAATTTTAGTTAATATATAATAAATCATAACTAGTTTTATAAACTTTTGATTTTTTTTAAATTCGTTGTGTTATGAGTGAAAATGCTAAACTAATTATATTATACAAAATTATATTGTTTATTTTCGATAATAAATAAAAAAATAAACACTAAACAAGCGCAAATTTATGTTTATGGCCTTTAAGTATAATTTATTTTAAACTAAAATGAAGTTTCGTTTACGTCACTAATAATGAACACAAACGGCTGTTTATACATTTTTAAAAATCTATGACAAATATCATTTAGTCCTTAAATACCTGGATTTCTTATTTTAAACTGCATTGAGCGGTATATTACAAAAAAATAATGTAACAATATCGATGTGGTAGTAGATATAAACTTTTAATAAAATAATATTTTTTGAAAGGGATAAAAGTATAGTTATCTAAAAATAAATTACTTTTGTGACAACTAATGACTGTTAAAATTCGTGAAACATTTTTATCAATAAATAAATTTTGGTAAAATATACATCTTCTACTTAAACGTTGTACAAAAAAATGCTAATTTTAAATAATTTTAATACTTATTTCACATTATAAAAAACTTTCTCTTTGTAACCTCAAGATTTTTAAAGAAGTTGTTACTGTAAAACTTAAGTGAGCAATATTTTTAAGTTAATGATTTTAGTGTTTATTTAATATTTTTATTAATAAACTTGTGTAACAACTAAATCAAACTTCTTTAATGATGAGACTGAAATAAGCATAATACTACTGTAAGTTCAACAAGTTACTGTTTATACTTCAAGTAACTAGCAGATTTTGTTTTCGGAAAAATATTCTATTTTATTAAAGGTAAATAAAGTCAAACGACAACTAGTACATGCTTAACTTAAAAAAATCTATATTATAAACGATAAAAGTTTACCTGTATATTAAGGTAACAGTTTATTTTCAATTAACATAGATATTAAAAGTTTAATTAAAAAAAAAAGCACAAGTGTTGTTTAGCAATTAAAACGTTTTTAATACTCTTTTTAAATTTTCGTAAAAAAATATTAAAAAACTAACTTTTATATATAACACCAACACATGTTTTTATTAACACAATAATTTTAAAAGACTTAAACACTTCAATATTGTTTTTATTTAGTTTATGCATGAGTTTTATTTGTGACGTAACCATAAAAAATGCGCGGCTTTATATAAAAAAATATAAAATAGTTTTTAGTAACATATTTTAGCAATTTTCATAACTATAAAACAATTTATTACTTTTACAGCGATAAATAACAGTCTTAGATTAGAAACAAGTGCAAGCTTGATAAAATATAATCTAATAACAAAGTATAAATTTTTAAGGTCTATAGAGCTAATTCTACAGTGTTTCAAAAAATAAAAGTTAAGATTATACAAACTTGTTTTGTTTTGCTCCTAAATTAAGCCTATAGAAACATAAACTATATAAATTTAAACTACAAAACTATAACTTTTTTAAAGTTTATATAAAATACATACATGACAAAATAGTAGTACAAAAGAAACCTAAGTTATAAAAACAAAATGAACATACTTACAACATATTTAAACAAATCGTTCGAAAGTGAATAATGTTTACAACTTTCACATAGAAAAAGTAGTTATGTGTTTGTTTTTGTATGGTTTAGTTTATTGACTAACAACATATAAAAAACTTCTTATCAACAATATTAGCAATTTAATACTCTTAACAATGAATTTTTTAAAACTTGAAGTTCATTACAGGTAATTTTGAAATAGTAAAAACTCGATAAGTAATAAATACGTTCATTTGCGCTTTTTAGTGACATAATATAAAAAAAAATTTCGGTGTGTTGTGAGGTGTTTTTATATAAGAGTTTTAGTTAAAAAAATACAAATAATTATGTTTACACTTTATTTACCTTGAAAAGTTAAGCCGTATTTTATTACAAAAATTATGTTGAAATAAACAAAACTATTTTATTAAATAGCTAGTAAATTAATTAAAACTTTATTTTATAGAGTAATTAAAGATCAACTAGTTTAAAAATAAATAGTAGTTTAATAAAAACTTAATGCTAAATATTTTAAGACTATTAAATGTATATATAATAAACATATAACAAATAATTTGTTAATTAAACTAACTATATAAATGTTTTACTTTTGATAAAGTTATGATGATCCAAATTGGTGACTTTTTAAAATCGCGTCTAATACATTTACTGCTTTAAAATCTTTTGAAATGTACAAATGTTTGTTTTTGAAAAGCTTATGTAAAAAATAATGTATTGTCAGTTATTTAAATAATTGAGTATAATTATTTCATTTAATTTAGTTCAGGTGCTAGCAGTGGCGTCGCGTTGTATTTTTCTTTGTTGGTGCAGAAAATTAAAAAAAAAACTGCCGAGTTGCCCGTGCTCGAGTTGCTTTTGCTCGAGTTTCCCGTGTTCAAGTCGCCACTGCTGGAGTTGCCTCTGCTCTGCTTAGCTTTGTTTTCATGTTTTGTTTACAATTGCTTGTGGAATGATACTTATGCCTGTACTGTATTATGACTTCTCAACTTAGCTTACTTACCGCAGATATTGATACTGTTTACTAAAAGATCACAATTTATTTTTTAACAGATTTGTAGACTTTTTGTTCTAATGCTATCGTTTTAAAAGATTTCAAAATGTAGACTTTGTATGTTAGTTTACAAAAAGTACCCAAAACATATTGCTAATACTACAGATTGCAAATTGTTTAGCTTACAATTTAAATGAAACCAAGTCGTATACTTTAATGATTATAAGATTGCTTTGTTACCAGGTCAGTTTATAAAAGTATTAACCTAATATTTCATTACTTAAATTAAATTAATGACAAAATATTTGAAACTTGTTTTTGTTTTAGAGTTCTAAGTAATGTAAAAACTTCACTATGTATAAAAAATACTTGCTAGTACAAAATTACAATTATAATAGTAATCAAGTAAAGTTTTAATAAATATGTTAAGCCAAATTAAGTAACTGTTTTATTTTTAATAGATAAATAAAGTTTTTAATTTAAAAGTTTATAGTGACCTTTCTTGTTAGATCTTTTGAAAAAGTAATTATAAATTCAATGGTTGTAACAAAGTTACTCGAGTAATCATAATGTTGGTATGGTCTAACTTAATTAGTGCATATATAAAGTTTTATTTAACACCTGAAATCAGCTAATTATCTTTAAGAAAAAATATGTGAGATTTTTTTGCATTGAAACTTTTAATTTAAGACGCCTTATTACAAAAGTAACACTTAAAGTTCTATGTATAATGAAAAGGCTTGACTTTGGTGACTAATTTTTGATTTTAAACTGTAATACTAATTTGGATTGTAATCACTATTACGTTTTTTTTAACAAAAATGTGATGATATAATAATAGAATATAAAATTTAAATGTGATAAACTATATAAATTTAACTTAGATGTAGATTATAAAATTCAAACTGCCGCTGTACGCGTTAAAAACATTTCAAGTGACAATCCTCTAAACTTACAAAAAACTGCTAAGTTTATTAAACTGTTTACTGAAATTCATCGCTTTTAAACTTGTAACGTCATTAAAGCGTTCAAAGTTTAAAACTTTTAGATGAAAACTTAACTTGTTTTTAAACTTTATTTTGGGTAAGATAATTGCTAAATTAATTTTATACTAAAATTCTATTTTATTTAATTTTCAAATTTCTTTAACACTAAAATGTACTATATTCATTCTAAGCTTAAATGTTAAGTTTAAACTGTTTAACATTTTTTAAAATTTATTAAGCAAAAGTTTCTTATAGACAAAAACTTGTGTGTTTTAAAATTTAATAACTAGTCAAAACAAAGATACAGAGAGCTTGAAATGTACTAACTGTTTTACATAAATAAAAAAATTAACAACAACAACTAACAGGTTTTCTATAACACAATGGAAAACTTTTTTTTTAGTTTTTAGCAATACTATACACCGTCAGAAAAATCTAAACCTACAGCAAAAAAGCATAGAAAATCTCATTTACAGCGGAAGATTATTTTAGCTTAAATATTTAATTAACTAAAATTTCTATTGTACTTGAAAAAAAATATTTTAGTCTAAAATATGAAATACAAACTGCTGACGTGCAGTATAAATACTAAACATTAATACTATTGCTACCGCAACAGTAACAAATTTTTATTATTAATACTTACATATTTTTCCAGCTTTTTACAATGTTACGTCACTACAACGTTCACAAAGTGAAAAATTGTCATGACAAATTCGAAGCACGTAATTTGTTCTTAGTTTAATCCTTTTTTGTTATAAGTCTGCATTGACACATAGTTATTTAAGTAAAAATGTATTATAATAATTTAAGTAATCTTTACGCTTTTAATTCAGTTTAGAAAAGTAAAGAAGTAACTAAACAAAATTTTAAAAAAATAAATACACTTATGTTTAAAATATTTATACAAAATAAGTATAAAATATATTAAATGTTTGGCAGAATTATTTATTTGTTTTAAATTTTAATTGAACTTAAGTTGTGTATCAAGTTTAACAAATATACAAAATTAAACATTTTAATCATAAATAAAGTTGTGTGCGACTTATAAAATAAATTTAAAAAGGTTAAAAAGATTCATTGGTTTTAGTTGTAACAGAATGTTTTTCGAATAGGACTCTTTTGTTCTAAGTATACTAAATAATATCCTTGTATTCAATTTACATACAAAAATATGTTTAACATAAGGTTTTCAAACTTTTTTAGTTTCAATAAAGTAAAATCAATTATAATCTTAAAAAAGATGAAATCATTTTTTGTTATAAATTTTTTGAGAAACAGAAAGTCACGCGCAAACGTTAATATTAAGCGTTAATATTAATATTAAGCAGTGTAAACTGTTAATTAACTTATAATTATCAGTTGTTTATAAAACAAATCTAAAGCTTTTGTCTTGACTTAAAAGCCAATAAATAAGCATAAAATCTTTTCAAAAACATAATCATATAATTTTTAAAGTGATAACAACCTATACAGCTTACTTCTTTTTAAATTTATGACTGTGCGCTCATTAGTGACGTAACAACACAATAAAGCGCTTTTTTTTTTGTTTTTGTGAAATACCTTTTAAAATATTACTATTTTGAAACTTATGCAAGTTGCTGTTCTTTCATCTATTAAACATTAATATTTTTACTGCGAGTAGCAGTTTAAAGATTTTCCTTAATCTAAACTTCGCAAATAGTTCTTAATAAACAATATTGTGTATAAGTAAATTGTGAGACACTATTTAAGAGAAAACTATTGTTTTAATTTACATGTATAAACCAAAAAATAAATTTTGAAATATTTTAGCTATCAAATTAAATACTGTAAATTTTATATTTTATGTTTAGGTAGGTAATGTCTATAATGAATAAATAGTTATATGATCAACTTTGCAATTAAAATAATACAAATATTTTCTTATGAAAAATTATATAAATAAGGCTGAACTAAAAAAAAAATTTAATAAATAAGCATTTAAAATATTTCATTAATTAAGGAGAAATTAAAAATTTTAACTATTTCACAAACAGTTTTAACAAAATAAAACAAAGCTTTCGTATAAATAATTTCATATCAACAAATTTTTGGTGCATATCATTGTAAATTATATTTGTTCATACTTCTACTCGGCCTTTATATTAATTCATTTACATCTGATATCATAAGCCATTATAAATATGTTATAAAAAAAATCGTAAATGTATACTTTCAAACAAACTTAATTTGTTAATTTTAAATAAGCCAGATTTTCAATATACATTATATTAAACAATTACCATTTTACTGATGATTTTAGTTATGTAATGTCAACTTATGATAAACTAAATTTTAAACCGCACTTATCGGTATAAATATCTAACACCTCGTATCAAATAAGGCCGTTGATAAACAAGTTACTGCTGGTTTCATGACAGTATTTAGATAAGTTCATGGCGTTTCACATTTAAATTAAATAATACAAATTGTATAAATAAATTAAATTATTAAAAGTTGTGCATTAGCTAGTATTTCGTTGAGCGCTTTATAGTGACGTAATAAGAAAAAAGTTAGAGTTTTTTGTGAAAATCTTTACAAAATCAGCATATTTAGTGATACTCGTTCAAATTTGTTAAAGTTTTTATTTAAAAAAAATATTTTAAGCTTCATAAAGCGGTTTTCAATTATAACGATATATTGTAATGTAAAAGTAAATTAATAAAGTTTGAAATAATACATATTAAACATTAAACAAATAAAACAAAAATTAAATTACTGTATTTGTATATTTTTCTTTAAACTATGTTTTATAGTTTGAATTTTTTTTATTGTATATTCTGTAGTAGAAATACAAAATTTATTACAGTGAATTACTAATAATAGTAAAATTCGTTTTATAAGTTGAGTTTTATGATTAACTTTTCAAAAGTACTTTACTTTCTGTTTTTAACTTACTGACAAAAACAAAATCAATATTACTTATTTAAGTTATACAGTTTAAAAGAAGCTATCGATGTTAAAAAGTCTTTTTAACATCTAAGTTTTGTATTTAAAAGAGTAAAAAGTAACATTAAAATAAAATTTTATTCTTAAAACTCCATGATAGAGCATCTGAACAGTATATTGATGTTGCAAAAAAAATATTGTTAAAATTATATTAAAAATTGTAAAATAAGTCGCTAAAATGTAATTACACCTATAGGTTTTTTCGAATACAATTTAAACTACACGATTAGTTTATAATTTTAAATTTTTTTTATTTTAATATTTTCTATAATAGTAAAACAATTGTTTGTATAAGTGTTTCGATCAAGGCTTTTTTTAAACACTTTATGATAGTTATCTGAATATAATTTTTTACAATCAATTAAAAACTTAAAAAACTAGTTTTTATGTCTTTTAAATTTAAAACTTGTTGATTAATAACTTCAAGCAAATTCGACTAAATTCTATAATATTTATTTATCATTTAACTTTTTATTTCAAATGCTTGAATTATGTTTATAACGCTGAAAAGCATGCATTAAATTCACTTTAGAATGAATAAAGTCTGTACAAAAATTACAATTTTAAGCAAACAGTTTTAAATCTTTATGAATAGCAAAACCTTTAAAACCTTATAGAAACCTTGTTTTTCCTCTACTGTTGAGTTATAGTCAAATTTACCATTTAATGTTTAGTCGGAAACAAATTATTACAATCTTAATTCAAATTGTATTTTTATTTTTGGTATTAGTATTTTTTTCAAGTTAAAGTTTAGTTGAAAACAAGCAGCTTCAAATAACAATATAACAAATTTTAAAAGCCAATTAAACAATAACAAAAACTTAGAAGGGTAAAAAGTTTGAGTGTTTTGAAGTTTTGTAAATTTGCTTTATTACAGTAAAAAAACTAGTAGTTAAAGATTTAAAATGTTTTTTTATTTTTTTTATTTATACTATTTAATTTTAAACTTTAGACAACAATTATGCACATAATTAAACGTCTTTATCATAAACTACTAACTATAAACTAAAAAAAGTAAGTTTTCAAAGTATTAACAGGCACAACTAAAAATAAAGTTTTAACAATAAGAAGTATATATAAACACTGTGGTAGAAAAAAAACCTTTTTTTTAGTCCGATAGTGATAATTTTTGGAGACGGTCACTTAGAAAAACCAACGATGAGAAGTTAAAAGACGATTTAGATAATCTTGAAGCACAAGCTAAGAAATAAAAACATCTTATGATTTCAGACAACTCAAATCAGTAGATTTTAATGTTTTAATTACCTACTTAAGTTTCACTGAAATATTTAATATCAATTTAATAAAAAATATGGTACAGACTTAAAGTATAACTTAAAGAAATAAGATTAGAAAGCTTCAACTTATCTTAGACAGGATAGATTTGAGATTTTTTATAAATAGTCCTTTAGACAGAAATGCCAAGAAATAAAAGTAATTCCGCAACAAAAAATAATCTATGTTCTACTTAGATCCATGTCAGTTCAAATAAAAAACAATTTAAAAGAAAAAGGCTTAGAAGTAAAAAGCTTTTCAAACAAAACTGGAAAAACAAAGCAAAGTTGTTTACTAAATGAACAATAAAATCGACAAATGTTTTGAAATTACAACATTAAGATATTACGTCATAATGTAAATGGTTGTACAAATTTATTATTTTTATGCGTCGATGAAACTGATAAAATCAATTGAAAGCCAAAACAAAATTTATAAGTTATGTAATTAGTAATTACTTTTAGATTAAGACAAGAAACAAAATTAAATATAACATTTTTTCTAGTCGGCGGGCAAAAAACACCAGAAAAATATTTTGTAGGCAAAAATTGTTAACATAAATATTAAAAAACTTTCAAAACTTAAGCTTATAAGACTTTTTAAAATTAGAGAAGGTTTAGTTAACTTTAAAGTAAAATAAATTTGTTAAAACCTTTAAAAGCAATGCTAAACAAACATTTAAATATTGTAATAACTTTAAAACGAAATTTTCAACGATTTTAAAAAAACTTTTATTGTTCTAATAAAATTAGTTTCACTTAAAACATTTTTATATTTTTTACTTGAATTATATTAAGTTGAATAAATATTAACTGGTATAAGTTACTGCGATAATGTAGTTTTAAAATGTTTTTTAACTTGTAAGTCAACAATTAAAAGCATTTTAAGAAATCTTCTGAAATACATGTCTCATTTTACTCAAAAACAAAATATTGCAAAAGAAAATAATGCTATTAGAAGCAGTTTATTTTTTATCATTTTGTTATCATAGCCCGCTTAATGGATTACCTTGCTTAATTTTCAATATTACTTGCGTGAACAATACTGTTAGTGCAGAGATGCCATAATTTAAGTACTATAAGCTCGTCATGCTTGAAGAAAGCAAAAGTTGCTAGAGTAAATTGAGTAAGGAGAAAGTAGTCAAATAAAGCTTTAATAAAATATTAGAATAAAAGTTCTATCTACATGTAAATTACTGATTTAAGGAAACAAAAAAAAAGTTTATAAAAAAAATTTGACGTGTTAAGCAGTGATTTAATAAATAGAAAACTAAAATTATCTAATTCTTTTTATTACATGACATAACTAGCTTTAAAATAAAGTAAAATACAAAAAAAATATTGTAAATATAGTGATTAATTTTAATTATTTTAGTAAACGTTTTGTGAAGCATGTTTATTAACAATCTTAAAAATATGTTTATTTTTGAGTACATTTTTTTTTTTGAACAGAATACAAGTAGACACGTAGAAATTTACACTTAAAGGAAACAGTTTTATGAGGTTTTATAGCATATTTTTTATTTTAAAAATATTAAATTAAGCCCAAAAGTCTTAATAAATTAATTACAACTTATTGCTTAGCTTAATAAAAAACTAAAATTTTAAGATGCAGATGAAATCATTTAGAATTATTATAATTAATTAAGTTAAATTTTATATGAAACATTTTGGATGTAAAATATGGCAATAAATTAAAAAAAAAATATTTTAAGCTTAAAGAATTTTCGTTGAAGTTCTACAAATAGTTTAAAAACAATTTTATAAAAAGAAAGAAGCTTAGTAAACATAAAAATAAGAAATGTTATAGATGTTTGTATTAACAGAAAAATTTTAAACAGTTCAACTTTTGAAAACTTCAGTTTTTAAGTAAACTTATACAGACTATTATTTAGATAGCCAAAAAAAAATTACCTAATAAAAGCATTATTTTAATTTTTTGCCAAGTTTTGTAATGTGTTTTGTTTATCATATAAATGAAAAACATGTACATTACAGCTTTTAAAATTTCATGCTTTTTTTATACTTTAAAGTAAAATTTAAGCAATAGAACAATTTTCTTAGGGTACAAAATTTAAAAGGTTTCATAAAACAAACCAGTTTAAAAAATCAAAAACTGTTAAACTGTAATTTTATTATCAAACTTAATCAAAGTAAGTAGAATAATTTTAAAAGTTGTAATTGGTGAAAAAATTTGTTGTGTATAAACTACTGAAGTGCAAAATTAAAATACAGCTTGATTTTCAAATGAAAAAAAATAAACATAAAACAGAATAGTTATGAAAAAAACAGTTTATATCTAATTTTCTTAATTTAAAATCAACTGTTTCGTTCTATTAAAAACAATGGCGACGCGTGTCTTTTTGTAGGGGATTGGCATGGTAAAGTAAAAATGTCCTAGTTTAAAACATTATAGTTTTATAAAGTAAAAACTAATAAAGAATTAAAAATTTTTAGCTTTTAAGCAAAAATATTTGAACATACTAAATTGAATACATTTTACTTGAAACATAAACAAATAAATACTTTGAAAAACAATTTCATATCTTTATACACAATTTTTAAATAATACGCTCAATTTTTTTAAAAAGTATTTCATTACACATAAGATTTATAAATGTATTCAAATGAAGCAAATAAATGATTAGGCTACTAAACATTGTTATATGCATACAGCTTATAAAATAAAAACATATCATAGATTGAGAAAATATTCTTAGGAATAAGTATAACTTAAATTCATGAACATAATAAGTATGATTGTTCAAAGTTAACACTAAAATACTTTTTACAAACAAATTGAAACAAATATATGTTTCTAAGACCTATAAATCTTTAATTTAGTACAAAAAATTTTCTTCATATAGTATGTATAAATTCTTTTTTGTTAATTACTTTTTTTTCGGAGATAAAAAAAATCAAATTACATGGTATAAATAGTTTACTACCATCTAGTTTCAAAATAAATTAAAAAACTAAGCTTTTAAAAGCATTTTATTAACTATAAGCTTGTTAGAAATTGGTTTATTTTAATTAATTATGAAAATCAAATAAAGTTGAATATTTAAAAATCAATTAATGTTTAAACAAACAAAATTTAAGTAGCTATAGTTTGGTAAAAATAAGGAGAAACATAAACATCAATAATAGTTTTTTGTAGATATAAAGTTGACTTAAAATGTAAAGAAACTTTTAAAGCAATAAAAAAAACTGCTTTAAATAGTTATTTTTATTTTAAGACACTTAAATTATTTTCAAAAGCTAAAAGTAGCATTCAAAATTGACAAAAATAACACAAGAAAGAATTTTTGATTGAGACTTTCACCCCTTCAAAATAAAACTTTTTTAAAGTTAACTACTACAGAAATTTTTTTATATGTTTGATTTTTTTATAAACATGACCAAAAAAGAAAAAACACCAAAAACCTACTTCTTTGTTCAAAAATAAAATAAATTTAAACGATCTAATAAAATAAAAAATAAAATTCTTCTTAATACATTTAAATTAAATAGCTTTTATATTTACTAAAGTTTTTGATGAAACTATGACTCTTAAAACCAGATAAAAAGAACAACATTTTCTTAACGGCCTAAACACAACAATTTATCCTTAAAAATTATTTTATTTAAATGATAAAGTTGTTACAAAAACAATTATGTGATAAAGATATAAATATTTACTTAACTATGTTAGTATAAAAAAGATTTATCAAGTTATATTTTTCGAAAACTCATCTCAAAAAACATTAAGAAAAAATTACTATAGTTCTTCAAATATACTCTGACTTTGAAAAATGTTATTTGACAATTAACATTATAACTAAAATTGCATTGACTTTAGAATATATAATATTTTGATGCAACAACTATTTTTTATAAGCAACAAGACATGTATAAAACCATGACATTTTTCGTCTAAATCTTAAGCATTAAAAATATTTTTTTAATTAAGAAACTGCAAACCTCTTGCTTTACACCTTTGTGTAATGGTAAAATCTAGTGTGATTAAACTGGTTTAAATTGAAGTTTTCAACAGTTGTGTAAGTAAGTTCTTCAGAATCTTGACTGTGTTTGCTTGAAAAGGAAAATGGTGAGTTTTTTTAGTAAGTCATTTATATTTCTTTTCCCTTAAGAATAATATTGTGTTCTCCAACTTTAACCATCTATCTGTCATAATTTAGTTATAGAACAGTTAAAAAAAATTTATAGTTCATTTAAAAATCTACAAAATAAGGTTAAACTTTGAAAGTTTATTTTATTAATTTCTTAATATCAATTCGTTCTTCAATTAACCTATCCAGTATTCATGGTCTAGTACAAAAGTTCTTAAAAAAAAGCATAGTTTTATTGATTAGAAAACTATTTTAAGTAACAAAAACCTAGAGCTAATTAAAAAAAAATTACAGTAATATCAATCTATACTGTTTTAAGTGGTTTTTTTAAGTAATCATATTGAAATAAAAATTTATATACAAAACCTTAAAAATTTATCATCAATATTGATTTATAAAAACAAATTATACAGTAATCTTCCTTTATTGTACCAACATATGTTTCTGTGTGTTAACAAATCAACACACTTCAACTGGTTTTTTAATGGAAAGAATGCTTACAAAACTTTAAAAAAATGTATAGTACAGTAAAATTTGCAAAATTTTTAAAAATTTATCAACTTGGTTAGTAAATACTTTTAAGACTTTGAAACTGAACTAAAATACTTTCAAAAAGTTATAAATTTAATATTTTTCTTACTTAAATAACTACTCCTTCAACTTCATATTTTTAAACAGTTAAAAATAACTGTTTATAAATAATTTGACTTAAAAGTTTAGTTAAAAAATATTTAACTACAGAAGAAGTATGTTACAAAAACTTAGAAATCGCAACTACATTTTGCATTTTAATGTTGTAAATTTTAAAACGTTTTTAAACCCTGAGCTATTGAAGCACCGGTTTTGTTTTCAATCTTTTCTAAATGTAGAATAGTTGAATTAGCTTCTTGGGTAGTGTTACTTATGTAGCAAATACTAACACTTGTTATCAATCAACAGTATGAAACTTAAAACTTAAAATCTTTAATCTTTTTTTTTTCTCACTAACAAAGCAGAATTTTTAAAATAATTAAATTAGTTTAGTAAAATTTATATTTTGCACTGAAAAAAAAAAAATTTTTTGAAACTGTTTTATTTTTGACATTCAACATTTTAATAACTAAGAACCTAAAAATTTATTGGTTATTGGCCAGGCAAATCAGTTTTTTACAATACTTAATTTTTAAGAACCAATAAACATGTATGAACAACACTACAATTTAGAAAATAACTGTGTCAAAAATTACTTTTAAGTTGTGGATTTTGTTTCTTATTCTTTACGATATTTCCTCTTGTATTTCTTATTAGGTTCAGTTTCTGCATGATATTCTTCTACAAAATTTTCTTCAACAAATATTTCCACAGTTAATGGCTGAAAAAGAAATATATCAAAATTAAAAATAGTACATTTCATTACTGGTATACTTGGATACTTGGTTTTCAAAAGGATGTTTTAAAATACTTATTACAAACCAAAAATAAATGTTTTTACTTATTCTAAACTTAACTAAATAGTCTCATATTAAGCTAATTAGCTTAAAAAGTAGTAACCTTTAGAGTTTTGGAGCCTGTTTAAATGTATTACACTATTTATTTATCTAACCATCTAACTGGTTATTTATTTAAGCTAAAATAAAAAAGAAAATAAAGAGAGATTTACTAAAAAAAAAAAGATTTGTAGGAAACCTTTTGTCATTTTAAGTAATACTATTTCATTAATAGTAATGAAACCTTTGTAGAAAAGTTAAAAAAAAATGTACTATTTATCTTTTCTAATTATCAGTCTTTTTTTAGTATTTTTATAATTCTAGTTTTAAGAAAATTTTTAACTTTTTAAGTAAGGTTTCTTTAAACTTGAGGTATATCATTTTAAGAAAACATTTAAAATTATGAAAATATGTAATTAAGTAAAATTTTGTTTCAGGTACTTGTATATGCTGTTATAATTTATCAAAAGTTAATAAAATATTTGGTGGCTTATGAAAATTTACTAGCATTTTATACTTAGGTTTTATATAACATCTTATGTTAAGGTGACAAGAAAAGGGGTTCAATACTTTTTTTAAACAAAAGTTTACATAAGCTCTTGAATAAAGACTCAAATTAAACAATATAAAATGTTTTTCATTAAACACTTAAATTGTAATTAAGTATAACTTTGAGGTTTAGTTTAGTAAAAAGTTTCTGGTAAAAACTTATTATGAAGAAGTTTTTTATTTCCATTTGTCAAATATTTGAAAAAAAATTAATTTAGATTAAACAAATGTAATAAAATTATTTCTCTACTTATTTCTCAAGAAAATAAATTCAAACTTTTAGGAAAAGTTCTTCCTTTATATCAAAATATAAATTGTAAAAGTAATACAAAACATTTAAAAAATAAACATTTTGAAACCAACTAGTAAAAAAAAATCATATGGTTTTTTGTAAGTAAATTTACTCAATTTTTTTAAGCCAAGAACAGGGCTGTTTATTGATAAGTTAATGTTAGACTGAAAATGTTTAACAGGGTTGACACTCGTTTTTTCAAAATTTTTCCAGGTTTTCCAAATTTCTTCCAGGTTTTTAAAAGTAAACATTTTTGGGTCTATCTTTAGTTTTATGTTAATTTTATTAAAAGAAACTGTATTAAATAGTACAAAAACATTTAAAAGATGCTGTAAAGTTACTTTATATGTGTTTTTTAATAAAAATTGTTTTGATGATGACAAAAAAATTTTATTTATATGATAGATTTTTTGTGTCAAATTGAAATTTTAGTACTGAAAATACTAATTTTTTTTAAAATTCCAGGTTTTTCCAGATTTTTTGATCAAAATTCCAGGTCTTTTTCAAAATTTCTCAAACTCCAGGCTATTTTTGCCTAAATTGTTGAATTCCAGGTTTTTCAAGGTTTTTCCAGTTTTCCAGATAAAGTTGCAACCCTGGTTTAAGAATAATTGCTTATAAACTTTGTGTGGATTAATATTTTCAATGAAATAGTTGACTTCATTTTTCTTTTTAACTTGTGCCACTGATTTTAATAAGAACTGAATGAAGTCTCTGACTTAGTTGCCTTAAATTTTAAAATCTAGTAAAACTAACTTCTAGCCAAACTGAAAACTTAAAATCAAACTATTTTCAAAAAAACTATTTTACTCCTCTTGGGCCTTAACTATTGTAAAAAATAGGTTGTTAAACCTTAATAAACTTACTTTTATGAAACTTTCTAAAAATTCAACTATTTCTTTGTAAAATTTAATCTGCTTTTTAGTTGTGATTATTTGTCTCAAATATAAAATTTAAGTTAAGTTTAAAATGCCTAAACTTAGTCATAATTTTAGTACAGGTATTTTTTAGAACAATGTTTTTTAAATTTTTATAAACTTTAGGCAATAAAACTACTAACATTTTAATATAAACCTATTTTATTTGATTACAAGTTGTTGATTGAACAAATTTTTTTATACAAGTTTATTGAAATTTGTAATATTTCTAATAATTAAGCAGTTATATTTATTCAAATGAGATTTTGTTATTTAAAAATTATAAACTAAAAAATAAAACTTTTACACACAACTTTAGTCAGATGAAAATAATTGTAAAGTATATTAAGAAAAATCATCAATATACAAAAGTTTAAAGCATATTTTTAATTATTATAATCAAACTAAAAAAACAAGATGTTAATTTAAACCCATGTTTAAGTAAAATTTTATAGTTAAAACAAAATATGTAAATACTAGCTAAAAAAACTAATCATTGAATAACTTACATGTTTTTTTACTTTGGCTGTACTCATTTCTGAGAAAAACCTTTATATAGAAATTTAACTATGTATTTTAATATCTAAAGTCATGTGCATTTTGAAGACAGATTTTAAATTCCTTTGGTTAATCCCCTTTTCATTGATCTTATTTTTGGCCTTGAACTTAAGGTCGGATCCCATCTATGTGTTAGTGTACTTGCTTAAAGTTTAGGGCTGGTAATAAAAGGTAAGTAAATACTATTTTTTTTGAAGTTAAGATTTTTGCACCCAAAAATAAAGTACTTTATGTAAAATTAACAAAAACTACTTGGAAATTGCATTTATTACAGCAAAATTATCAGCTAGGAAATGTTCAAACATGTTTTGCTGGTGTAATTTTAATTTTTATTTTAGTGTTAAAATTAAACTTCAAGGTAACAAAGATAATGTGAAAGCCGTGAATTTTGTATTAGGAGTTTTTTTTTCTATGCTATAGGTAAAAAGTTTTAATCTTTAATAAAATATACTTAAAAAAACCTACTTAATTACTTTTTTACATGAAACCTAGTAAAATGATATATTAACAAACAAAAGGGTTGATCATGCCAATTCGATCAACCCTTTTGTTAAAATTGAGCTTGTGTCACGGCAAACGAAAGTCCAGGCTTCTGTTCTGCTGACTTTCGCCGATGAAAACTTAAAAATCTAGCTCACCGCATAAAATTGTTTTCCACTCATTTTCTAGAAGCATTGTTAATTAAAAAAAATAGGATTAATAATGCTTTTTACTACAAATACAGTCTTAACATAAATATTTTATTTTAATGCTGTCTAAGCGTTCAACAACTAAGCGTGTTTATTTTTAATGATATTTGTTTATTCATCAGTAAATTACAAATAAGTCTACTCTTAACTTCATTTTGATATTAAAGACTAAATTTAAAGCAAAAATAACGCTCTAATACAAATTTAGTTTTTAATTTGAGCTAATTTAGAGTGTTTTCTAATTCAGTCTTTAATTGGTTAAGTGGTTTTCTAATTCAATTGGTAAACAAACATTTATATAGTATCGCTCTCAACAGTTATAAGATTATTTAAGTTCACACTGTTTGCGTTATCGATGTTTTTATAAAAAATTTCACAACAAACTGAAGATTTTTTATTATATCACTACGAACTACATATGCAAAACTTCCGTTCAATAATTTTTACTATATAGATATTCTTAGTGAGTTTTTATTATCGTTATAAACAAAGCATAAATCAATAATCAAAAACATTTAAACTTTTTAAAACTAAAACTTTCAAGTAATTTAACTCAAACTGCTATTTGCAGTCAAAATAATAAGCACTATTATCTATTAAATACTTTTTGCTTAATTGCAAGTTAACGGATAAATTTATTTTTATTTAAAGAAAACCAACCATAATTGCATTGTTACGTCACTATACTTCTCACGTGCATAAACGTTGCTTAACCAAAACTTTTACTAATCTTTTCAAGTTTTAAACTCGCTTACTTGCTTTAATTAACTTGGTGATAATAACATGGAAATTTTGAAAATCTTCCCAAAAACATTTCATTTTTCTTGTGCAGGGGTATAATAAATTTTCAAACGTATGAATAAAAATTCATTATACCTTATATACAGTCTGAAATATACTTTAAATTTTTAATTTTATCTAAATGTTGTACATTAAAAATTATTAACGTTTATTTTAATGTTGTTTATTTTTATTCATCAATAAATTAAATATTAAGAAACTTTTAAGTCAATATTGACGCAATAGACTAAAATTGTAAGAAAAAATAACGTTTTTACAAAAACTTAATCTTAAATTATTTGTAATGCCGAGTTATTATCATGTGCTTACTCACTTACTATCACTTATTCTTTACGTTCTTAAAAAATAGTGAAATTTAATTTTTATACTTCAAATTTTGAATTCAATCAAACTTTTATGTTTTTTCAATGTTATGTTTTTTAGATAATTTTGCCTTATGTTGAGGTCTTAATTTTTTAAGTGTCTAATATCTTTATTTTCACCTAATATGCAATAGCAATATATATTATTTCCTTTATTAACCAAAAAATTTAAAGTTTAAAACTTAAGGAAACGTAAAATGTTAATTGAAGTAAAACTAAGCAAATTTCTTTTTTTATAATCAAAACATTTTTCAACCAAAAACTAATTTAAAGCATGAGTTTTTATTTTTGAAACAAGTATTAAAGTTTTTTATGTAACAGTGTATTTACATTTATATCAAAACTTAGTTAAAGCGTGATTTTTTTTTTACTTTTAATTGTTAAATCAACATTTCTAGTTAAAAATAAAGTATCATGATTTTATTTAGAGCTTAATTATATAATTTTTTTTTTATTTTACCTGTGGTCAATCTAAAACAAGTAAAATTATAAAAATAGCTCAATTCTTTTTTCAGTTTTTGTAATTATATACAGTTCACCTCTATAAGTCCGAAGAAGAACAAATTAAAAGTATCTTATTGAGGCGTATAATTATTTCTACGTTTAGTATTAGCATTCATTTAAACATATATTGTTTATTTAATAATAGCATATGGATTTCAATATCAAAAAATTTAATAAAAAACATTTAAATCATAAGCTTGTGTAAGCTTAAAGTAATAAACGCACTAAAGAAACAGCAATTTTAAAAAACATCAGCATTTTTACCGCGAAAACTTTCAAGTGGCGTTAGATTTTAAAAGCTGTAAAACTTTATTGATAATTTTATATGACCAAAAGTTAATTGAAACGTTGATGTTGAATGGTTTAAATATAACAATACTATTTTTTTACTGCGAATAGCGTTTTTGATCTTATACTGTACACTGAAGTGGCATAAAATAGTCGAAAATTAGAGTATATTTTTTTTTTCAAGTTTGTTTTTTTTTTCCTTTCTGTTGTTTGTTAGAAAAGACTGTAGTTGAAATGATACTTTACGTTAAAAGTGCCTATTAGTTATTGATGATGTTTTTAATAAATATTGTATTTACAGTTCTTTTTGAATGCACTTTGTTTTATTATTGAAGAAATAAAAGTTTTGTTTCAGTTTTTTAAGTTTTTTAAAAAACTTGTAAATATAAAATCATTAGTAACACAACATTTATAATCTGGCGTTAAGCTAATTATAGTTTTTTTAACCTACGTTTATCAAAGAAATAATCTATATTTAGTTATCTTTTTTTTCACATACAAAATAAAAATAATTAAAGTTCGTTAACTATTACTACACTTGCATTTTGTTTTTCAATATACAGCTCAGTAGACCAAGCATATAACTAAAGCAATTAATTCTTGTAACAAATATATACAATAATTATAAATAGTTGTTTGCGTTAATTGTTAATGATGTCAACCATACTTCTTTTTAAGACACATTGAACTCTAGTTAAAAGTGTATGACGTTTGTTTGATATTATTTTTTATTTATAACAAAAATTAGAAAAATGTAATTTAAGTTAGTATTTCTACTTAAATAAACAATTGGCTGAAAACTATTTTTTTATGTCTTAATTATTTTTAATTTTTTTTGAATTTACAAGTTGCACAAAAATAGTATTTAGTTATAATTTAGTTTTTTAAACCAATGG
Source organism: Thalia democratica (assembly GCF_965202585.1). Classification (NCBI taxonomy): domain Eukaryota; kingdom Metazoa; phylum Chordata; class Thaliacea; order Salpida; family Salpidae; genus Thalia; species Thalia democratica. The sequence goes on along the minus strand of NW_028139307.1, from coordinate 24,234 downwards.
TTATTATAGTAATTGAAATATACAAACACTAACCCGCAACAAAAATAAAAAATTATTTCCAAAGCTTAAATCTCCCAAAAATGTATTAAAAAGTTTTAAAGTTTTCTCGCTACTAATTTCAAAACACTTCTTTAAAGACTTTCGTTTAGTTTTAGTTTTTAATCGTCAAAAACTAGAAAATTTTTAGTGTGAGTTTCAAAATAAATTTTGTGCACTCTTACCGATTTTCTTGCATTGTAAAACTCTTCAACACAATAAATTAATTGTGCACAATAGTTAGTATAAGTAAACCGTGAAGACCACTGGTTTAAACAAAACTATACAGGAACTATTTAGTTATAAATCTAAATAAAACATATTTAGTTACAATTTGAATACAGTAACAGTATTTTGAAACTTAATTTTATTAATACATGGTTTAAAAAATTTAACTACCGTAAAATATTTAGCTAATTCTGTTTGTTTGTTTATTACATGTTGTTATTATAAAAAGCTACCTAACTAAACAAGTTACATTTTTTCAAAAAATAGCCTATTAGTTACTTGTAATATGAGTAGTAACTTGTACTGTATAGTAGCTTGAATAAGCAACAATTAAAACAAAATTAATCTGTATATACTAAATAACTTTTTTTTTTTTACAAAGGAAATTATTCTATTAAATAGTTATATCTCTTACTATATTAGCATGTTTTAAACAATTTTTTTTTCTTTTATCCCGCTCAATGCAGTCCAAACTCATTTACCAAACCATTTCTTAAACAAGCAATAATTAAGATAAATATAAACAAATAGTTCAATGAGCGGTTTGCGTTTATTAATAATGACGTCAAAAATACAATTTTTTTCAAATATTACAAATTATACTCATTGAACTGTAGTTAAACTGGTCATTTTTCATATCATTTTATTATCAATTCATGTCATTTTTGTTTATTATCAATAATGATAAAAATAACTTTAATAAGCACTTCCACTTAAAGTAGCAAAGGGCGAAATAATACTTTATTTCGAAATACTTTGTTACGCTACAATTTCGTTAAACTTTTTTCTTTTTAACTAAAAATTGCTCTTGACATGTATTTAGTCAAACTTAATTGTTTAAGGCAGTGGTATTTACAGAAGTTAAAACGAGAACAGGTCAAGATTGCACAAAGACAAAATTGCACAAAAATAAATTTACACCAAGGGTCAATTAACTGAGCTTGCAAAAAATTGAAAATAAAAAAGAAACCCTGGAATATACTGATAACTAAATTTAAAAACATTGCTTTAAAACAAAAGTAGTAGTAATACTTTCATGTACACACAAAAAGATGTTTTATTTTGTATATTATCATGTAAGTTTTTTTTTCTAATTAAAAAAAAATAATACTTAATTTTATAAAAATCAAATGATTTCGTCTACAAATATCTAAAACAACTTATGTTTAAATGATTCAACACTTTTATTATATTTGTTATTACATTTTGATTTTTTAATAACCAGTTACTTTAATTATTACCGAACTAAGCTCTACCAACAATAATTTGTTTTGTTGAAACAAACTAAGTGTTTTTTAAAATATATAAGATGAATATTTTTATAATTTAGTTAGTTTAGATTAATACTTAAAATTCATAAAGTTCACATGTTCAAGAATATGAAAATTTTCACAAAACATTATTACAAAATCTATTTGTCAAAATTATAAAATACATTAAAACTTTTATAAATCACTTTAAAATGCAAACTAAATATTAGACCAAGGTTAGTGCAATAAACTTTAAAACAATTACAGCTGTTCACATCTATTGCATAAGTTTAAAAACAATTAACTAAAAGTAAAATAAAGTTTTAGTGAGCCATAAACTGTAAAGGCTTAACAAACTATTAAACATTTAACTGTAATTCAAACAAGTTAAAGCAATTAACGTGCAACTTAAAATTTATAGTTTATTTATAACAATACCTACAACAAACAGAAACAAATAAGTTCAACGTAAGTTCAGTAGCTCCTACTGTCAAGTCCACTCCAACACACTGACTACCAAATAAAATTGTGGTTTTATGCTTTGACCAGATGATTAAAAACCTCATTTCGCATAAATGCAGCAAGCTCTAAATATTCTTTTAATATTCAGCATTCAAGCAACGAATAATGCAATTATAGCAATATTCCATTAAAGACATAAACAAAAATAACTTTTTAAAAATAAATAGTTAATTAATTATATATAATTACACAATAAATACTAATTTTTAATATGTTAAAGCTTACAAAACTTTTGTGTTGTCTTACTCAATTTCAATATATTAAGTGCTTGCTTCACGTTTACTAATATTAATGAATATTTATGTTATTCAAAAATAAATTGTTTATTCTTGATCATCAAATTTACTTAAAATAACAATAAACTCAAAAACAAAAGTCATCAACTTAATTATAACTTTGTTTTATTAATTAAAATTTGCTTAAAATATTTATTTAGTTATGTTTTAAACCAGTGGTCTTAATTGTACTTAAAATACCTGCGATTTAACCTAGAGTACAAAATTATTGTGTTCAAATCTCTTTGAAAGTTAAGTAATTATTCTTATAATTTTTTCGTTATATCGTATTTATTTTAAATTATTTTTTAATTTCGTATTAGACCTATAGTTTTTTTTTATTTTGATTTTCTGTTTTTATTTAAAACTCCAAAATTCTAGTGTTAGTTTTAAATGAAATTCGTGAATCCCTAAATAATTAATAAAGAGTTCATATCGTGAAGACTATCAGTTTTTTAAAATCTAAATAAGTAAACTCTAGTTCTAAACTTTAAATCAAACATTATTGCTTAAATCATTTTAATCGTTTCCTTTTTTTTTTTTTGTATTGAATTTTGTTCAGATGTAGTGAACATGTTAACTACCCTAACAAGTTAATTCAACTTTATTGGTTTATTTTCTTATGTTAACTTCATCACCAAATAATTCTTAACTAAAGAAACTAATTTATTAACAAAAATTATATATTAGTTATTGTTTCCGTTATGATTTAAGTCTATTACAGAAGCAGAAACCGAGTTGAATTAATTAAAATTATGTTCATGATAGACACATAGACCACAAAAGTCTCTTAAATGTAATCATTTTATAACAAAAAAAAAACTAAATAGTTCGAAATTTGATCTCTCGCAAAGGCTAGATACTCCGAAAATATACTTGATTTGAAAATGAAGAGCAAATTAAATAGATAAAAAAGGAATACTGCTGCCTTGGCATACAATAATTACGACAAAAATAAAACAATTAAGAATTTTAGAAAATTAACTATATGTCTATTGAGATAGCAACATAAGGTGGTATAGAATTTCTGAACTAACATAACTAACATAACTAAAAACTTGGAAAAATTTGACTTACCGATGACAAAGTTAAAAAATCTTTAGAGACCGAGGAAGTTTAAGCTTCAGACAATAAGAAACGTTTTTCTCAAATGAAATTACATTGAAAGAAATAATGCGAAATTCATGGCTAGTAAAAGGAAAAAATATATAAATTCAGTTCTAACTTAAAGAAACATGCCATCGATTTAAGATAAAACTTGAAATTGAACTAATATAAAGTTGAAAGCATAAAGTTTTCTAACTTCATAACTAACAGCTGTAGATCGAGTGAGAATGGTAAGAAGTATGTCCTTTGTAAGCTAACTAAACACTCGTAGAAGGTTTTATTTGTAACCAAATTCGAATCTTTCTAAAAATAACCAAGTTCACATAGCTTCGGTACACAACCTAGTTTATTAATTTTAGATCATTATAGAATAATTAATCTATTGCGAATGTAAAAACGTTGTAGACAAAAAAGTTATTAAAAAATTTTGAGGAGTTAAAGAAAACTTGAGGAGATGAAGAAAACATTGTTGTTTGAAAAAATAAAACTCCAATAAATAAATGTTAAACCAATGAAATAGCAGCTTTGTCAGATAATTGAACTGAAGCAAGCTCAAAGAAATATGATGATTCAACATATAATAATTGAATGAAATAATTTTCAAAACATAAGACAATTGGGTGAAAGAACTTTTAATCAAATTTTCTCAAAAGTAAGTAAAAGTACAATTTTGCTTTCAGGAAATTTGAATAAGTATATGTTTATGTATAAACTATGTTAAATATATAAACGGTTCAAAAGTTAATTATAAATTTTAAGAAAGACAAAAGTCAACTTTATTTTAATTATCTTTTTGAAATATTATAAAAATAATTTGCATAACATAATCATTTTGCTTTAAATTGAGAAAGTTCTTTAGTATAAATATTTTAAAGTTTTAACTGCTTATTTTTACGAATCTTTTTAATTGAAAATGCAAAGTGTATACAAAATATATGCCGCAACTGAAAATAGTCCACATTGTACCACTTTTGAATATAATAATAATTTGTTTTCAGATAATTTAAAACAGTAAGTACTAATTTTTAACTATTTACAAAAGTTTCTATAAGACGTTTAAGATTGTTTTAAAAAAAAGACGGTTGAAAAGTGAGGTATAATTTTTAAGAAAGACAACAGAAGGCTTTGACTTATAATAAACACTTGTATTTTTCAAAATAATATGAGATAATTTACACAATATGTTTCTCCTGTTTTAAATTTAGAAGACGGTTTAGTATAAAGATTTAACTATTTGTTTTTACCAATGTTGTAAAAGAGACGCAAAACACAATTTCACAAAAAATTTAAGAAAAGTGTTTGTAAGTAAGATATATAAAAGCAAATATAACACAAGCAAAAGTTCTATAATAAAACTTTTATATTAAAAGAGCAAAGTTGTTAACTAAATAAATGTCTTAAAAACATCTGTTTTCGAAAAATACAACATTTCGATATTACTTCGTGATGCTTAAGTTGTATCATTTAAGTGTGTTCCCGAAAAAAACTAGAGGAAATTGTAAACTGGAAGTTTAAATTAACCCAAACCAAAAATTGTTACCGTAGAAAACAAAAAAAAAGCTTAAGGAACTCAAAAAAAAAAATAACGCTAAAAGAAACTTACTACGATATTTTTATCCACCAAGTCTGCGCTGACTGCTGCAGTCGCGGAGTATAAATATTAGATTGTTTCAAAACTAGCCAACAAATTATATGTTAAAGAAATTGCTGCCTTCCAAAAATATAAAAGGTAAGAGAGCAGAAGCTAGAGACGCAGTAAGAGATAAAGTGAAGCGTGAACAACTAAACTCGAGCTCCAATATTACAAGCGGAGAATAAATAAAAATTTCAAGGCAAATCTGCAACAGAGAAGTTGCTAACAAACTTGCTGCAGTACAAAAATAAAATAGCAACAGGTGCAAATTATTAATAAATGATGTGTGTTGTGTTCCTTGAAAGCTTCATGAAGTATTGTGGTTCGAAAAAAAAGAAAAGAAACAACATCATTTAACCACTGCGTCCTTGCTTACTGCTGCAGTCGCAGAGAATAAACATGAAAAATTGTCAAACCTGACAACCGCAAACGGAAAAGTTGCTAACGAACTTGCTGCGGTCCGAAAAGAATAATAGCAAAGCAGCTGGAAAATTATAAATAAGCTTATAATGGCTTTAAAAGATCGCGGCCAAAAAGCCAAGTTCGACTTCTAATTAAAAACTTCCAAACACAAAATGTGCAACACAATCAAGAAAGGACAACGTATCACCGATTTTTAAGTACTTTTGACTCAAATAAAAAGAATAAACGAGTTCTACCAAAGTATGAAAGTTCTTGACACAATGAAAATTTACAAACTTGCATAACTTTTATTTTCAAAAAATTTGTATCAGTAGAGAATTAAATTTCACTAGGGTAAATATGTTTAAAATGTTTGTTTTAAATTCAGTGAATTTAAAAAAATTGGTATAGTAAAGATTTTGATGTATGAATTTAATAAACATTAGAAATACCTCATTAAAGAATAAATGTATGCCTTAAATTTTTAAAGACTAGCATGAAAAGAATTTATTTTCATTATAAAATAGAAATTTTTTTAGAGTAAAGATGATTAAATGATTAAAGTATGTTTAGTAAGCTTTGAGAAAGGAAAACAAAAATGAATACATTAACTATAGCGTTATTACTTTAAATCTAACAAAAACCTTCACTTAGTTTGTTTAAAAAAATATTTAGCTTTAACATTTAGGCTTTCAATCATAGTTTTTTAGCAATAACTAATTCAATAGAATACTATCTTATTTAACTTAGTTTTAGATTAGTTCTGATTAAGTTTAGTAAGTACTTGTATTTAGTGGATTAACAAAAACTACTTACTAAAACTAACTTTACAATAACTTATTTTATTAATTTTATAAAACAAAATTCTAAGCCTGAGATCTTCTCATAGTTATGTTCTAAAAGTCTAAAATTGTTTAAACACTGAAAGTTAAGCTTTAAAAGTATTATAAGAAAAGAACTTTAAGTAAATAGTTTATTGAACTTAATAATAAAATAAAAATGCTATAAAAATTAGCATAAAATTTATGATATACGAAATTTAACCAGGATTAGCAAATCTTGAATTTTTGAAGTCAACTGAACCAAAAATCACTACTGTATATATAATTTTTTTCGTTTGATTTAAAAGTAAACATATACCAGGAATTTAAGTTTAGTAGAAAAGTAGCACAACAAACAATTTGTCTAACTTGTGTAAATAATTTAATTTAAAAATAGATAAGTTCTCATGAAATTGAATTCAACCAAGGACCGCTTATAAGTTCATTAAAATTCCACAACAAGTAAGATAACGATAATTGCGTGTTTATGCAGAAATGGTATATCTTTTATGCAAAATACTCATACAAAATAAATTATTTTTATAAGTTGAAGTAAATTAAGATAAAAAACAAAAAAATTCTTTTAGAGCATACTTTTTATAGATATGTATAAGCAGAGTTTATAATAGTTATACAAACTAAGTAAATAAAACTGTTCTTACAAGTTTAGTTAAGTTTCTTTAAAACCAAATTAAAAATCTATATATAAACATTTTACAGGGAATTTTTATTAAATTAGAGAGAGAGCATTTAAAAAAAATTAAGAAATATCTGGTGTGTTTTAAAAAAAAATATTTTAAATGTTATTTATTCAAATGTTTATTTAAATATTATGTTTGTTTTGAGGTTAAAATGAATACCATTATTAATAATCAAGTCAAAAAATTATTCATATTTTTAAGTTTTGTTATAATCAATTAAGCAGGAAAGAACAAGTTTCCAGATAAAAATTTAAGTTACTTGTCAAAATTAAAACATTTAATTGAAATAAAGGCTTCACTTTTTATGTCAAAATATCAATTGGAAAAAAGTTCTTTCACTACTCCTCACGATTAGAATAGAGTTTGTTAAATTTATTTTTTTGATACAAGAAAACTAGAAATTATTTAATTAGCATTGTCAAACTTCTATAGAAATAAATAATTGTTATTTTATCATTATTCTATAAAAGTTTGACTAAAATTACTTTCAAAACTAAATACAAAAATTATACAAAAAAAGTTGTATCAAGTATATGAGTAAATAAATACCATTTTGCATAATTCATTGTTCCATATATAAAGAACAAATGTAATCTTAGAAATGAACAAAACATTTTTGTTCTAAATTTATATGACATGCTTGAGTAACTATAAAGTAATTTTCAAGTATAAAATTGAGTCTAAGCTATGTATTCTAAAGTATTATGATCTGATAACATTAGAAAAAATATTTTTAAAAAATCGTTCATGTTGTAGTAAAATATTAAGTTAAATGATAAATTTATAAAACTTGTATAGCTATTTTACAGCGGCTTGGATTTTCAGGAATGCTTATTTTTAAAGAAAATTATTAACTTTCAGAAAAACAGTTCAAACAAGGAATTATACAAACTAAAACAAAAAAATATTGCCTTTTATACTAGACTAACTCTATAGCAGTAATTTAGTTTTTGATAAATTTATTATATCAAAGTACAATATTTGATTAATATGATAAAAACTTAAAAAGTTTAACAATGTTTACTTACTGGAAAAATTATTAACTATATTTTTTAAGTTTATAAAATTAAAAAAACTTTGAACAAACATAAAAAATTATAATTTAAATCTAATGAGATAAGCAAAGTATGAAAAAACTAAAATTAACAATTAGAAAGTACACTATACTACATACTATAATATTGTAAACACAATTATTACACAAAAAAAAACATAAGTAAATAAATATTCATACTTAAAAATATAAAATCATTTATTTGTACACTTGAATGAGTTAAAAATTAAAACTAAAAGTTAATGAGTTTTTCAAAGACAAATAAAAAACATTTTTATTAACATAACTACCTACTTAAAATTATTTTTGTATGGTAATTGTTTTACAATTATTTTACTTAGTGTAATTTAGAAAACAGTACTTATCATTTTAGTTTTTTCAAGTATTAAAATATTAACTTATTTTATGTAGCAAGAGAGGTAAACAAGAAAAACTTAGATAATGATTTGTACACCAACATTGTAAAAACCCATTTTTGTAATTCTTTCAGGGCTGTATTAATTCAAAAAATCCTAAAAGTCCTAAAAAAGAAAATAATTTCTAGTTTGCAAACTAATAGTTAATAGTTATTATTTTTTTAAATCCTTAAAAAATTTTTTTTTGTATTATAAAAACTATTCTAACTTTAAGAAAATCAGCAAATTTTGAGTAACATATTTCTACTAAAGTTCTATTTTGTTAAAGTATATTTACAATAAGTTATTTTAGTTTTTGGTATGAGTCAGTTACAAAAGTGAATCTCTAAAAATCTTATGGTCTAAAATAAACAAACGTTCATTATGTATTAAGCGTTTTGTTTTCCAAGCAACAAAAGTGTTCTGCAATCTTGTCTTGTTTAGTAATAATAACTAAACTCTAAATAACTGCTATAGTGAACTTACTTTTCTGGAATTTCAAAATGTAATGCAATTATAGACTCTTAAGATGTTGGTTAAGGTTTCTTTATTCTCAACCAAATATTCAGTTGAAACTACCCTTAAAAGCCGTTTTTCTTTATCATTGTAAACTTCAGAAAGTCTAGTGTAAGTTTCTTATTATGGCCTCTGTAGCCCACCTGTGGCTTACTTACTACTACTATCTCCCTTTAAATCTTTTGCATTCTAGGGTCTCCTAAATTTCCGAATGAGCTTACTAGGAAAAACCTGAAACAGTATAAACTTGAACCTGACTTTAGTTGTAAAACTTTTACCATAAGCTCATTCATGCGTATCCGTATAAAACTGCATTAGTATGAAGTTGTCCTAGAAATTAGTCCTACTAATTTAACTCATTCTACAAAAACTGTATAAATTTAAAGAAATTATCATTTAAACTTTTTTATTATGGATAAGTAGACTACTAGCTGTGGACTGGGTGTGGAAAATGTTTTATATATGCTCAAAATCTTAATATTTTCCGTAAAAATATCATTGTTGTTATTTTTGTAGTTGAATGTTTTTTACAATCGATTAAGCATGTCAATTTATATTGAAACAGAAAAAACTTTTTGTTCACTTTTAAAGAATAGTTTTTTTGTGTGTTATTTATGAAAGAACTTCACTGTCTACAGTTATATAATTAGTTTATATGATCCACAAAAAAAAGTTTTTAAAAGTTATATATATACTTTAAAAAGTTAATTAATTTAAATTATGGTCGCATCATCAAGTATAATCGAAGCTTTAGTTTTAAAATGCTTAGTTCAGAGTTTCCAAAGCGCTGATAATGAAATTCTACAAGTTCCTCTTTTGTTCTTTATTCATAAGCAAAATTTTATTTATTCATTTTTTTTCACTAAAAGTATAGTATTTAGCTTGATTTTGCATTTTATTGCAATGACCTTACATGCTGCTTAATTAGTAAATAATAAAATATATTCTTTTGAAGACTTTTCTATCTTTGAAATTGGTATTAAAATTCTTTTCAACTCCAACAACACATAAAATATTAAAATAAATAATTTTCTTTTAACGTTTAAAATAGAAAAATAAACATACTAGACGTTTTTACTGTTTTTAAATGCCTTCATTTTTATTTAAAATTTATGCCCTGTAAAAAGTTCATTATCAGTTTTTTTTAAATTTTGCTTTCAAAGAAACTTTATTTTCTACTCTAGTCATTTTTTTCTTTTATTCTACAAACTATGTATATAACTACAATCTAAGTTTTTTAGTGTTATTGTTCATTTTAAAAGTTTTTTTTTTACTGTGATGAAGTTAAAAAGTATTTAAAGTGTTTAATATAATTTATGTCGATAAAACACTTTTATTTAGATTAGCATAAAACTGGTATACAATAAGCTAATATGTACACTGTACATAGATTTGACTGGATACCTGGTAAATAAAAATATATACTCTTTTGAAAATTAATTTGGGAAAAAGTATTAAAAAAAAAAATATTTTGTGCAAAAATCATAGAAAAACCTACTGTTTTAGTATTTAAAAGATGAAATTGACACTACAAAGGATACAATTAAAATACAAAAAAAATTAAAACAATAAAAATGAACAAGAACCAAAAAATATTTTTTTAATTAAGGTTGGCATTTTTTTACAAATATACGGCTAGGTATACTTTAAAAGGATTTTAGGGTTTGTCGCGTTTGTGAAAAATAAAAACTAACAATATTTATTGTTCAACTTACAATGAAATAACCATTACATAGATATAAAAACTGAGCATAAACATAAACATTACTTAACTAAGAATTAGTTTTTTAAGTTTAAAAGAAAATAATTTAGTGCTGATAGTTGTTTGCAAAATATTTTCTGCTTTGTGAACTGGACACAGACTGTTGTTTGCTTAAAATTTAACTGAGACGTTTTAATTTGTTTAAAAAAGAATAAAATATGTTTTTAATCCATAAAAGATAGAAATAGCTTCTTTTAAATGTTTGCTTAATTTTATTTTTACATAGTAGCAACTAAAAAATCTTATGTTATTTCAGAAGTTAAGAGACCTTTAAAACTATTTTATTTTTACAGAACGGAATTATTAGAAAATAATGTCTCTAAAGTATTACAGCAATTTAAGATGAACAAACTGACTCATTCAAGTATAAACAACTGGTTTCTATTTTTAAGTTTCCTCGGAAAAGAATATATTTTATAATTTTTTTTAGTTTTTAGTTTTTTAGTTTAAAATTTTTTAATTTCATTAACTAAACTTAAATGTAGGCAGTCGAAGTAAAAAACACAAAAAAAAAACATGTTGAGTTAATATCAAAATTTAATCATTTTAAACGTTAAACTGCTTCTATAAAGGAATGAGTTTAGTATAACATCCTTTTTGTTTTAACTACTTGTAAACACTATTTATTTATCACTTAATTAAACAAGTTTTTAACACATTCAATTTTAAAGTAATCTTATTTTAACTTTTACTTCTAGTCAAAAAATATTTAAAAGGAAAATTAAAAGTGTGCTGCGAAAGATTACTATATTTGACAATCTTTAAATTTATTTTTATTTTTATAGTTATCTAATCTTTTAATACACGTAGAAGAGACTATAAAAAACAGGAAACTAACTTTTTATCTTACTTGTGATATCATAACAAACATTTTAAACCAATTTATTTTTTTAGTTATATACAACTTATTTTGTTTATCTAAAAACTGAGACAAGTAACTAGTCTTTATATTATTTGAGTATTAAACCAATTTTTTTAATTACTTAACTTATACTTTTCATATATTTGTTGTGTTTTTAACTGCATAAACAGTTTTGTAATACTTATTTATGTTTAAAAGTGTTGAATTTTAATAGAACAAATTTTATATCGTTAAAAGATTTTTTTATTTAGCTAATTGATATAGCTTAGACAAAACTTAAAATTAATTGACTTTGTACAAACATATTAAGCGAACAAGCAAAAATTTTTGTTACAAACATGTGTTATTTAATTTAAATCATTTTTTAGTAAAGTAGTTTTATTCTATAATTAGTTTTTAGTAGTATGGGGATTTTAAATATTAATTAAACAAGTTTTTAGTAGTATGTCGATTTCAAATATTAAATTAACAAGTTTTTAACAGTTTTAGCTTCATAGTACTCTTTTAAAACTTTTACTTCTCGTCAATAAAATAATTAAAAGGAAAATTAAAACTGTGCTGCGAAATAATATTATATTTCAATAAGTAAAAACTAGTTTTTGTTGTTATCTTATCTTTTAATACGCGTAGCATAGACTCTAAAAACGAAAAAATAACGTTTTATCTTACTTGTGATGTGATAAGATAAATTCTAAAACTAATTTATCTTTTTCGATGGTAAACAACTTAATCAGTATATTTAAAAAGTTGATATAAGTAACTAGCTTCAAAAAAGTATATCTTTATAATATTAAATCTAATTAATTATATACTGTAATTATATATATAATGAAACTAATTTATCTTTTTCGATGGTAAACAACTTAATCAGTATATTTAAAAATTGATATAAGTAACTAGCTTCAAAAAAGTTTATCTTTATAATATAAAATCTAATTAAATATATACTTAACTTAAACTTTTCATATATTTGTTATGTTAATTACTTATGCTTTTTTCTTATTTATTTTAAAAAGAGTTTGATTGTATTAAAAAAAATTTCATATCACAAAAACGTTTTTTTAGTTTATTGCTATAGCTCAGACAAAACTTAAAATTAACTGACTTTGTTACAAACTTATTTCACGAACAAACATAAATTTTTGTTACAAACATGTGTTACTTAATTTAAGTTATTTTGTAGTAAATGAAAACTCAATCTATTTTTAGTTTGCGTAGTATGGCGATTAAAAATATTATTTAAGCTTAACAATATTAACAGTATATGGAAATAAAATACAAAAGCATTTGTACCATAAAACAACGTAATTTAAGAGTAAAAGCTAAAATTACATAATGTACTCTATTATTGTTTACATGATCATTTCGTTATTAATTGCTTCAGCATGTGCATTAGAGTGCGATCCAAGATTTTCAGGTAGTGGGGATTTCTTCGAAATTAAAGAATTCAAAAACTTTTATAAGTTTACGACTACAACTCCTGGTTTGTTTTAATGAAACTACAAAAATATTATACAGTTATTAAAAATTACGTCTAAAGTGTATAAACTTATTTTGTAGACTTTTAAAACAAAACTGGTAAATCGATTAAATAAGTCTGATAATACTACGTACTTTTCACTTATATATGCTTTGTCTTCAATAAATTGTTATATAAATAGATTAAGTTCTTATAAGAAGTTTTAATTAAACTAATATATTTGTTTAAATATTACATACAAGTACTTTATACAGCTAATACTGAATTTTAGTAAAAACTATTACCAAAAAATTCAATGGTTGTAAAATACTCTCATTGCTATTTAAGTCTTAATTTAATTAGTAGTGTTCTTTAAAATTAAACTTAAAATGTAAACTATTTATTTATATTGGTTTTTGTATTTTTTTAGTTACAAAAAAATCTAATAATTTTTTTATTAATCCTATATGTACAAAAAGTAAGACAGTATTAAAGTTCAAAATCAATAAGTCTTTTTATTCGGAATATGAAAAATAGTTTAATCTTATATTACCAGATCTTGTAACCAGATCTACTTCTGTACATCATGTAAAACAAACATACGATGTACAAAACCATATAAAAGAGATATCCTACAGAGATTCATCTGTTAAACCGTACAAATTAAAAAGCTCTATAAACTACAAAGAAAATCGTCGGTACGATTTCAATTGTAAGTCGAACCAAACTTTAAAATTAAGTTATAGTATGAAGTTTATTAACAAATATTACTTTTATTCTACATTAAAAATTGTTTCAGTTTTAAAAGATAAACAAAATTATTTTTGTATTGTTTACAAAACTTCGTTAAATATATATATTTATAAGTTATTCAATTTTGTGTATAAGGATAAAATACTAGTAGTACTAATAAGTGATTCTTATATTAAAAAATCTTCCTTTAAGTAAAATAAGGAGTTGATTTTAATATTTTTAGTATTTTGATAAAGTTTGCTTGTAATAAAATTTAGTAGGTATAATTATTGTATATTTTGTTTTGTTAGTAAAAAAGTTACAATTATTTTTTTTCAAAGATCAAAGCAAAACTGAAAAGTGCAAAATTGACTATATGACGTATAATGAATCAACAATTTTCCATCATAATTTTTCTATGAACAATTTGGATAGCACGGAAGGATTTTTTCTAAATAGGAAATACCCTGCTATAGTTTTAAGAGTGAGCATTCTCTTTATTTTTACTTTATTTTAATATTTTAATAATTCAAATTGTATAATATGTAATAAAAACTTTTAAGTTTTTTTTTTTTACAATTTATTTCAATTATTGTCATTTTATTATTTTAAATATGTTTATTTAATACGTATAAAATTTCTCTAATATAAAATATTTGAAACAGCAAAAAAGTCAAAACTCAAAAATAAATGAAACGGATGAAAATGAGCACTACTCTATGTGTTTTCTTTCCGATGACAAACACGTTAAATATAAAGTTGAACTTGAAAAAATGAGCATTTCCAGTTCTCACATCTTAAATATTGTCATCCAATTAACTGTAAGTTTACATTAGTAGTTAAGAAATTTTTTTTTTATATACGAAAAACTTCTAAAGTTATTTTTTTTAAAGTTAAAAATAGTAAAAAAAAAAAAATTCACTTATAAAGTATCTGAAATGTGTCAACGGTAAAACATGGCATTAACATAAATTATGTTATATAATTATACTTATTGTAAAAATTTTTATTATTTTTGTGATATGCGTTATAGTGATTAAAGTAAGGCAATGATAAGTATTTAAAACTATTCTTTGAATTCTAAGTTTCTTATCAAATAAAAACATTTTGTTTAAATGATTTAAACGTATTATTTTTTTTTAATATTAAGGTTTAATGTTTTAAAGCAATACGGATTTCGTTAGTCATAAATTGACAAATATGTTTGGTATCTTAAAAGTAACTAGTTTACTGTTCGACAGGTAACGTTTGAAAATGGAGGAGATAGATATTTAAGCTACCTACTATACGACTTCTCAACTTACAAAGAACACGATATAGGAGAACCTTACAAAGTTTTGTGTGAAGGTAAAATACTCAGTATTTCAAAGTTAAAAGTAATTTCGCTAGAAAACGGTTGATGAAATTAAAACAAAATTGTTTTGATGTAGTATAATTAATACATATTAGCTGGTTTGTACGTAAACATATAAACAAGTATCCACAAATACTTTTATTATAAAACATAATATCGAAAGCTGTCCTAAATAACTTTTCTTTTTATAGGACTTAAAAATTGTAATAACCATGTCAATTTTTGCTTAGAAACAAAAAAAACAGTTTACAAAAATTTGTAGGCAGAAGAGAAAGTGATTATCCGAACATAAGACTGCCACACCAGAACAGTGGTAAGCTACATTTATTAGCAAGCGAAATTTTTAACGGAAGAGAATTAAGACCGTCACTGTCTATTGACTTTTACTTTGACAGCAGTACACAATTGTTTCGCTTAGATGTTGATTCGGACACTGAATAGTAAGTGATAAACTTTTATGATAACCATAAGTTTTACATATTAATAGCCTCATCATAGTTTTGTACTTAATACTAATCTTTATGATATTGTTTATAAATAAAAGATAAGATAAAATCAAAGAGATAAAGTAACCATTACTTTATGTATTTTGTGAATTTAACTAAAATTAAAACAATAAACTAAAATTAACAAATAAAAACAAAATATTTTACAGTGTATACGACCCCGTTAGCCAGATTTATTACAAATATTCAATAAATAAATGTAGTGTTTTAGAAGAAAATCAAATGTTTTATGAAGAGATTTTTACAAAAACCGATACTTTTGTTAGTTTTTTTTATGTATACTAAAAGTGAGAAAGTCATTTAGTTTACAACTAACACAGTGATCTCAGTTGTAGATCAGTTTAACTATTAAATGCTATGTATTATTATATTTAGTGATAACATTTGAAACTAACTTGAATTAAAGTTATTTAATCATGTAAGTTTGAATAAATGTTTTACTAAAATAAGAATAGATTTATAATTTTATAAAATACACTTTCTTTTTGGAAACAAGTTTAGTTTGTAAATTTTATATTTTTTTAATCTAATATTTGTACATAACTAAGTTAACAATCTTTTTTTTTTTTGCTTACTGCAGTATTTAATGTTATATATATAAATAACATGGTTGTACGTTTTTGTCAGTTTTCACCCTACGGGTTGGTAGGAATACTTTTATTTAGAAATTACGAGTACGCAAACTCCCATAAAGAACAGACACATAACAGTATCGTGGAACACTATTATATTGAAAAACAAGGAAGTAAACAGGTAAGCTGTTTTAAAAATTGTTAAATAAGAAACTAAATATGTAAACTTTTAATTTTGTTTATTTAACTTTTAGGTGAAATATGTTTAGAAAATATACTATAACTATATTCATCTACCGACTTATTCTACAGATTAGTTTAAGTTAGTAATTTTTCAGTATATAATAATTAGCGTACTTCACTTTAGATCAAAATGGCCCTTCTCTTTTATTTTCAATCACATAGATAATTTCTATTTCTAACTTCAACAGATTTAGTTTTTGGGTTTTTTATTTTTATTTTTGTCAACTTGTATCTTTTCTAAATACAAAAATATTTAAGCCAAAAACCAAGTTAGGTGTTTTAAAGCGTTTGTACATTAGATTAAGAGTCGGAAGATTTTATAAAACAAACTTACTAGTAAATTATTTTGGCGTACTTTCTACGTAAAAGTTAAAAATTTTAAAGGTCGGCATATTCAAAAAATATTTACAATATTTTGTGTAACTACTCATTACAATATAAGCATAATTTTAATAAAATGATCAAAAATTACCATTATGTTTGCATACACTAACTTAAAATAGAAGCAAATATAAATCCTTATAATTACAAAAATGCGTATTCTTATTTGTTTTGAACAAGTTGTTGAGTAAAATAAAAATACGTCGCGGTGAAAGTCTCTAATTTTGCGTAATTAGATTCGGCCGCAGAGCGTAGGCTGTTATAGATTAATATTAGTCATTTAAATTCACTGCAAAAGACTAAAAATGCTGTTTAAATGTTTATATTTTCGGATTTTTTTTTATTAGTAGAGTAACAGTAAGTTTTATTTAGTTTGTGTTTCGTTTAAATTTAAGTAGACAGTTTAATGACTTTAAACAAACTATTGGTTTCACATAGACCAAAATAAAAGGTTTTAAACAAAGTGAAATAAGCACTACTAAAAATATTTTTTACTTGCATAAAAATAAGAGTTAGTTTTTGTTTGAATAGTTTGAAAATGTTATAGTAAAAACACAAAACCGGTGATTTAACAATAAATTAAGTAATCTAAAATAACTTAAGATACATTATTTCAGTAACAAGTAAAATCTTTCAGCAGAAACGCTGGACAGAAAACATATTAACTGTGAAGAAAGATGTTAAAACTAAAGAAATCTTACCAACACAAATCGAACACAGAATGTATTATGACATTGATGTAAGAACAGAAAAAATGTTAAGAAAGTATTATCTAACTTAAATTTTTACATAAATGCTTTTTGATGGTATTTAGTTTACTTTCATACTTTAATTTCAGAAGTACAATTCTACATTAGTACTTATAGAAAAGTTTGACTCAAACGTAAAAAGATGAAGACTTTGACGTTTCAAAGTGTTATACTAACGTTACACAAACGAACTTTACTGTTGAATTCGATAAGGTTCCACACGAACAACTAGATATAGTAAAAACACAATTTCATTTGTTTAAATGTTAGTCAAGCGGATATTGCTTTTGATCTTTTCTGGAAAGCTTAAAAGTAACATTGATTTAAAATAAACTTTAACAAACCCTTAGTTTTAGTTGAATTGTAATATTTTTTAAGTCACTAAATGTTTATAAATGTTTTGTTAAAGTTCTAAAAAGTAAAAAAAACAAAGAATTTAAAAAAAGAACTATATTTAAACAATTAGATACTTGGGATTAAATACTGACTTAATTTTTATAGACTATTTCCTTGATAAAGTAGTCAGGGAAAACAAACATTTCTCGTTTGCGAATTGTCAACCACATAAATTATCACACTAAATATGACAGCACTTTTTTTGTTACGTTTTCAGTATATCCGCTGTTTTCAACACCACAAAATATTTCATCAACAAGTAAGTTTATATGAGTTTATCGCTTTTTTAACTAAAATTTTATTAAAGTTTTCAGTTAGCAAATTTCAAAATAAGAAGTTGCACAAACGAACGTATTATCTGTTTTTATACTGATAGTTAAATTTTCCATAATACTAAACAACATGTTTAGATAAACTACATTTTTTAATCACGTAATTTCTCTTGGAGGATTATTGATAATATTTTTAATAAAAACCGCTGAAAATTTCAATAAAATATTTTTATCGCAAAACTACGTCATAATCTACTACTCACGCCAAATGCAACATTTTTATCAGTAGTACGTGATATGTTTTACAACCATTTCTTAACTAGTACAACAAAAAGTTTCATTCTTAATTTTGTTTGTTTGTTAAGTTAAAAGTCGAATAAATAAAGCTAGCCTTATAATTTTGATTTTTATACTAGATAGATCTGAAGTACTTAACAATTTATCCGTAGCAAACTTTAATAAGATATTAAAGGAACTGATTCAAACAAGAAACTTTACCATTGAATACAGTACCAACAACAAAGTGGTATTTAACTTTTTGTTTTATAAATTATGTTTGAAAGTTAAAAAAATGTTTTGTAGATGTTAAATAAAAAACGTTTTTTATCAGAATTGCAGAATTTTTTTTTTATTTCAATATATCCTAAGTATGCCGAAATAAATATTTTTTTTTAACTTCGACATACTTAGTAAGTACTGAAATCGAAATTTTGTTTCTGCAAATAGTGAATATAGCAAAATTCATAAAAAAGTTTTGTAGAATAAAAATACAATTTGTTACATGAATTTTTACAATTTCGTTTTATTTAGAATATCACCCTGAAGGCTGTCGTCTTACATGAAAACGATTTGAAGAACAGTTCAATAAGCAACAAAAATATGACTTCATGGATACTTCTTATAACAACACTATTAGTAATTATTATTTTGTGTGTTGTTTTTAAATTTAGGAAAAAAATTCCTCTGTGTCAAAAAGTTGATATCGATCAAATTAGACTTTTGCTAACAAGTGATAGACGTTTTGATTAAGATACTCTTTCAAGCAATCTAAGCTTTTGAAACGCATTAAAAAACTCTTATAATTACTAAGTGTAGTATTTTAAAGTTTTTTTAACTACAAACATATTAAATTGAAAAAAAAAGTTAACTAATATCTTGAGAATTTTTTCACCACGACAATTTATTTTAAGAGGTATGTACAAACTGAATTTAATTTTTTGAAAACATTTTAAAACAATAATAAAGAGTAACTTCGAAATATCTGATGTGAAATTGCAGTTAAATTTGCTTTGATTTAGTTTTTATGCTTTTACTTTTATTTTTAATATTGCTTCATTTCAACGACGCCTGTAGCTTTTCAATTTTTACTAAATTATACACTATTAAAAAAATTCTTAAAACTACAACATTTTTGCTTTTGTTATGTTAACTACATACTTAATCACTACTTAACAGAAACTTCAAAATAGTTGCTAAACTTAAACTATTCGAAAAATGCAAATCAGAATAAGAACACAATTTCATTTATATAACTTAACATTTATTTAACGTATAGTACAATAAGCTTTGAAACATTTAAGTAAACTTCTTGATTATTGTTACCAATATTTTATAAACTTTTTAAGTTTATAAATTAATCTCAATCATTCTCAATCAAAAGTACACCTTATCGTAATAACTTTATGTATTTTCAAGCAAAGTAAATATCTCGATTTCTTTTCAAGATTTAATATATTTAAAATAAACGACGAATATTGAGGCTATAAAACTAACCATTTAGTAATTGTAGTTTATAAATGTTTATCGTGTAATAAACTCTTTTAATAAATATATTTTAAGAAATAGTTTAAACAAACATCTGATTTGATTGTGAATTTAAAAAATATCAACAGCTTCAAAACTTTTCAAAACTAAACCCATTAAATAATTTTATAACAATTTTAACTACTTATCAAACTATTTGAAATAACTCGTGTTAGTTTTCGTATTAGTATAATACTTTATCCATAGCTAACTAGACAACCACTTACTTTAGCAGTACATAAGCCCATTAAATAAACTAAATTTTTTTTTTTAATCTTAAATAATTACCAAATTTAACCAACAGTACTCTTGAGTTTATTAATGTACAGTTGAATGATTTAAATAAAAGCTGTTCTACTAGTCGGTCTACTAATAAAAGCTAGTTGTTTTCTCAATCCGGTTTTTTAATCCTCAGAATTATTTTATTTGAAATAGCAACGACTAGTTATATTTTGACACATAAAACAAAATAAAATAATTAAGTATGTCTTAAAGATAAAACTGAAAAAAAAAAACGCTTTGAATCAGCAACAAGTGTAAAACTTTGTTTTAAATATCTTAACAAAATATTTCGGTTGAGTTTATAAACTGAATAAAAACTGAAATTTATTTTAAAACTGAGTTGAGTTGTGTTTTGCAGAAAAAATTGATTTATCATAAGCTTAGTTTGCCTGTAAGGCTACTAAATGTTGTTTAATTTGATTTATAATACTTTTTTTCTTCAATTGCTCAGCAGTTAATTTATTGTATTACATACTAAAGCTAAACACTGACTTTCTGTAATCTAATTGAAGAAAAAGCCATTAGGCATTATAGCACAGAATATGTTATGAAGCAACAAACTATTTTTTTTATTGTTTGTTTTCACTAACCACATTGATTAAATCTTCTTTAACTATAACTAACCTCTTATCGTCTTTTGGCTGATTTAATGCTCACAGTCATACTTAATTGTTTCAAATTTTATTAGACTTCCTAGCTGAAAAGCTTCTTTACTTTAAGTTTACTTTATTGTTTCAACTGTTATTATATTTGCTAGCTGAAGAGCTACTATCATATCAATGTGTTTTTTTCGCACTCAAAGCTTAAAGTTACTGTCTTCAAAGTAAAGCAATTTTTTTTCTTTATTTCCGCCGTATGTCGCTATTTTCTCAAAGTACCAGAAAAAATACCTAAGGCACCTCATTTTGCCGTAGCAGAAGTCTTTTTTTTTTTTTTTGTTTTTTAGTGTTTTATTTACTTTTGATTTGTGCTTTCGTACAACGGTTATTTTTCGGCAAAGGTTGTACTCTTGCACCTAGACATAACATTAGCTATCTTGTAATTCAAAGAAAACCTCCCTAAAACTTTTTTCATATACCCCAGAAATATAGGTTCACATAGTTAGTAAAAGTTTAATTTGTGTTTAGTTTGCATTTGCTTGCACATTAAACATTACTGACAGCTACAAAAGCCCGAATAAATTTTGCTTTTATACTTAATTGTTATTCTTGATAAAACAATTTTGTTTCATTTGTTTAAATTTCCAGACACTGAACTAATTTTAAACAACTTGGCTCTATTGAAAATAAATAAACTTATTGATTAAGCACAAAAATTTTATTGTTTTATCTTATTTTATCAATCATTTTATTTTTCGTTTTAATGTTAAAGACTACATAAATATAAATTGTTAGAAAACAAAAGTCACAATAAGTTATGATAACTTCTAATACTACAACCAAAAAACATAGAAACGAAATATATGAATCGTATTTAGAAGTAAATTTGATACTTAATGGTAAGTTAACATGTACAAATGCTAAAAATATTAATTTAATTTGGTTTTTTGTAACTTAAAAAATAAATAATTTTTAAAGGGATTTTTAATTACAACTTTTAGATGTATTTTACCAAACAAGTTAATTTTTGAATTAAAAGGTAAAAAAATTAATATTAAAGCATTTGTATAGTTATCATAATTCAAATTCAAATAATCGTTTTTCAAAGTCATCAAAAGTTTAATTTTAAATGAGCAAAATCTGTATACATAAAACAAACGTAAGTAAAATTCAATAATTGCTTTTTTCCGTTATTGACAAAAATAATGTTTTTTTATTAAAATGTTCAAATATTCACTAAATCATACTGTTAAAATAAAATAAATATATATACAATTTCTAATAATCTTAAATAAAGTGAAGCGACGACTAATCGATTAAAATTAAGCATTTATTTTTAAAAGAATGTAAAAAACACTACCGTTTATTGGAAAAAAAAAAATGATTAATTACGCATGAGTAAGAATTCAGATAGAGTAAACAACTTCTAATAAAAAAGTATATGATCAATAAGCTTAAGTATGAAACCTTATTCATTTTCAGTAATAAATTCAGAAGTTTGTCTAAGTTAAAAAATAGCTAACGACAAAATTAAAAAGTGTTAAAATTGTCGGAAATATGAACTAATAGAATTTGAAAGTTTTGAGATCACAAAAATTATTATTTAAACTTTAGCTGCCAGTTGTATTAAATTTAAACAGTTTAGAAAATCAAAAAAAAAAAACAATATTGCAGCAAAGAAAACAACTTGTTTGCAGAGACATCGCACTATAACAAGCGAAATCATTAACAAAAAACTTTCCGATTGCCCGCAATACACAGCGCAAAACTGAAAACGACCACAAAAAGCCGGCGCCAAGCTGAATTGAAGCTGCGTTGAGAAATATTCAATGCGGATTAGAAAATTTGTATAAAGAAGCGGTTTTAACAAGCTTATTACTGGATTTTTTATGAATGGAAATAACAGGGAGTAATTTAGAATGCGGTGTTTTGATTCATTTATTGTTTGTGTTACTTTTCTTGCTTTTTTGTTCATTGTTAGCTTTATTAAAACTTGTTTTGAATGTTACATAAACATTAGCATTCATTAAAATAATATTTCAAGTTTTATAAAGTTATAAATATAGTTTTATAAGGTTTTTTTTTCAAATAACTAGTTTCTGAGAGGTTTTTTTTTTTGATTTAATAGTAAAACAACTGATACAATACATCAAAGTTATAAAATTTTATAGTTTTGATTTTTTATTACTAACAATTTTTTATACATTTATTTTTAGTTTTACTTTTTTTTCTGTTTAACACTTTTATGTGAAAGTGAGATTAAGTTGTGTTTGATGTTTTATCTGCATATTAGAAATAACTGCAATAAAATATAACAAAGTATAATTTGTTTGATAAATATAATTTAGTTCGTTCTTTGCTGTAATAAAATTTGTTTATTGAAATAATTGAAATTTATCTTTTGTTAACAAAAAGTTCATTTATTTATTATGTAAAATTTTTAATTACTACATTAAATCTATTATAGCTTTTTATCTTCTGTTTAAAAGTTTATTTTTCAGTTTATACTTTAATAATTGTTATGAGTAAAATTTTTAATAAAAATTATAAAATTTAGAAATTAAGCTTATAATTTTTCATTAATAATAGCACTTTATAAATTTACTTTTGAGCTCTACAATACAATCTTTTCTGTATAGCATTTTTATTTGGCAGTCTACTATTTGTGTTGAAAAGTTTTTAAAAATGTTTAGATTTATTTTCTATAAAGTTTTAAAAAACAACAAAAACTTGTAGTTTATTCATTAAGTTCAATACTTTTAATTATTCTAATAGTTTCTTTTACTGAAGTAATTTAGCATAATGCTCATGAGATCTGCCTTTTTAAAATATTATATAAAATGTTTTAATTACTTTAGTTTTGAACCAATCAAAGTCATCAATAATTGGCAAAAGATAAGGTTAAAAACCTGATAGATTTATTTGCCCTACAAAGCAAGCAAGCACGCGAGACAAAAATCAATACATTTTTTTTATTTCCAGTTTATAAAGTCACGCAGAATGTTGTTGTTATGCGTATACAAAACAAGCATGCTACGTTTTATGTGTTTTATTTATATTTGAATAAATTTTATTGCACTTTATGGTAAAGTGATTTTCGAAGTCTTTGCTAATAATATCGTAAAAATGTATTATATAGCTGTTGTTGAACTTTTTTAGTTAAATGTTTGGTGAGCGTATAAGTTTAATTTTTAGAATGTTAGCCGTAAAACTGGCCTTAAATTATACTATTTTGAGATAATGTATGGTCAAAATAGTTTTTTATATGTTTTTATATTAGATGAGTGAGTTGATATTTATATTTATTTTACTTTTTATAAAC
>NW_028139306.1:0-111057 GCF_965202585.1 Thalia democratica | reverse complement strand
GGAAAACCTGTTTTAGACTAACATTTGTAAGATCTATTAAAATAATTTCTTTAACACATCTCATTACTAGCTATTTTTAGAAACATTTGTAAAGATTTTTTTAAATTATAATTCGACATAATGGCCTACTTTTAGTCATGGTTTTAAAATATTAATTAATGTTCATTATTTGGTTTGATTTTTAATAAAAATAGTTTTATCTTTTAAAATTTTGTTAATAACTAAATTGACTTATTTAGGTCGGTTTTAGTCAAATTAGTTAATTTTAAAGAGTCTTTATTTTTGAGTTATATCACACTTATATATAATTTTTCTGGTCAAAAATAGTATAGTATAGCACTAGAATACTCGGTTGATACAAAAAAGTTGTTATGTAGAACAGTATTCTATCCTAAATTTTAAACATTTATACAATGTTTTATTTTAAACAAAAGACCTATACATTAAGTTTAATTTCTTTTTTTTTTCGTAAAAAATATTTATTTGTTAAACGCTTCATTTCAAATTTTATGTAAATTTTAAAGGTAAACTCGTTGTTTTTATAAGTTTGAATTTACAATTTATATAAAAAAAAATGCTACATCACTTGAGTTAAATTCTAAATTGATAAATACTAAAATATCATTAATTTTTTTTTTATGTTGTGTAGTAGCCATTATGAATTCTAACTTATATATTACATTTCAGAAATTGACGCAATGAGTAATTACGTTTCTCCTAGTCAGAAAGCAAATGTTATAAACATGAATGTTTACAATTACCAGCAGTCGGCACAACAACTGTTACCACAACAACCTCAACAACAACAGTTTCCACAACAACAACAGTTTTCGCAACAGCAACAGTTTCCGCAACAGCAACAGGTTTCACAACAGAGTCTACCAAACCCACAAACGCATGCATCTCCTCACCAAAACTACCAGTTTCTGCAACAAACCGATCCTAACCAATGGCAAGTGAACAAGGCGGGTGTTGAAAACTTGCAACATTACCAACAAAACTATAACCAGCAACAGTTTTACAGTGACCAGCAACAACAGTTACATAACAATAATTTGCATAACGGTCTAAAGTTAACCAAATGTATTATCCAAATACGCAAGCTGGTTCGGTATACGTTCAAACAAATCCTCAAGGTATACAAGCAGATCTAAAAGGGAGCCAAATGTATCCTCCGAATACGCAGGAAAGTTATCCAACTGTACAAACGAGTTCTCAATACATGCAAATGGGCTCCCAATACGTTAAAATAAATCCTCAAGGTTTTCAAATGGTTCCTCAAAATATCCAAATGAGTTCTACTTCGAGTAAAACTTCAAGAAAAGTTACAAACAAAAAGAGGTAAATATTTAAAATAACTAATTTTTTTTTTACTTAAGTCTCAAAATCCAGAAAATTCGTAAACCTCTACTTACTCTGCCTATCAAGAAACAGATAGTTTTAAACATTTAAGTAATTTATTTTAACAATTTAAGCAAACTTAAAACCTTAATTTAAAGTTTACCATAAATTTGTTTTATTAAAACCTAAAACAGAATAAATAATTTGAGAACTTTTAAAAAACGAATATCGACTACAAGTTTTTTAATCTAGCACTTATATTTAATTAATATCTGAGTATGTTGCTAAACTTACTTTTTCGGGTACACATGACAGTATATTAGCAAAAAAATTACTTCAACTAAAATTTCCCCAATAATTTTTATGATATTTTTTAGAGAAAGAACGAAGTACAGAGACGCGCAGGCTGACACTCTTTATAGTTTTTCTTTTTTTATGCAGAACATCCGAGTAGAGCACAAAAAAGATGGTTGTCTGAAACAATTGGAATAGATAAAAAGAATATACAGGTATGTTTGTGATTATGTTTATTGGTATTATATGTGTGCTAAAATATCAAACTAAAAAAGTTAAATCTACTTTTAAATAACTACAAACATTCATTAAATAAAGTTAACATAGAGATTTTATTTTAAATTTTTTTTTTTTTAGGAAATATTTTTTTGATTAAACCAAATATTTAATTTAAAAAAATTGAAAATAATGTTATTTTATCTCGATAAAAGTTCTAATTTTTTTACTTAAAGTTAAGCTTTAATTATTACTAGTTTACATGTATTGTTAGTTGGTAAACTAACATAAAGCTTATATAGTTATTTTTGAATTTATCTGTTGATTTTGAATGTAAGAAAATTAATTTGGACTTATTTTAGTTCTGGTTTCAAAATAAGCGGCAAATTATGGTCAAAGAGAGGAGATATACTCATAATGATGTACTGAGAGCAAAGTTTTGCCCGAATGGTAAGTTTTTATATTTTAGATTAATTTGTTCTTTTATGCAAACTTTACTTTGAAATTAAGTTTATTTTAAAGTTCTTAAGGTTTGTATATTTTGATGTAGATAATAACTTGTAAATTAACTACATTTTTTTACAGGAAACATTCTTGCAGGAAAAGTACCGCAAGAACTTCAATAAAGTGAATTTTCAAATAAGTATTCGTTGATTGTAAAATTGAACACTTCAAAGACTACGATCTATTTTCAAATGTTTTTATATTCCGTTATAAACTTTACTAATTTAAACTTTCAACGTTTGTTGATAACTTTTAGATGTACTAATGTTTACATGTATGCATTGATGTTATAGTTTAAAATAATTTTTTGTTTTACAAAAAGATTTTACTAAACACAAGCAGAACTTTATGGTTTATATTTTATTAGTGTTTCCGAGTATTCTTAACTTTTCCCTCAAAAGAGTTTAGTTCTCTAACTAAATTTAAAGTTTAAAATATTGAAAAAAAGATGTTTTATGCAAAGATAAACATTTTTGTTTTTAGCTACCAAAATTGGTCTTAAAATCTTCTGAATATTTTTTTTGTTCTCTTTAAAATAAATATAAATTGTGCCTTCTAACAATAAAATATAAAAACAGTAATGAAGCTGTTTCTTCAATTAACGTAGTTTTTGTTTAGCTAAACACATACATTGCTTTCTCCTAGTCGCTGTTCTATAATAAAACCTTCTACTTTGATAAAAATTTAATAAAAAATTATTTGTTAAGACTAATTGTGGTTATAAAAATGATTTAAAAGAGATTTAAAGGTTTCAAATAAACTAGTTTTTTGGTAAAAGAAGCATTTTAAAAGGTATATTAAAAAGTTTAGGTTTAATCTGTAATATACTTCTTTAGGCAGACTTATTCACGTTGAACTGATATTTTAGTCTAATTAGGACTAGTTTAAGTCTGCCCTTGACAAGACGTTAAAAAGGTATCCGTGGTGTGCGACTCAATAACCGAAAGGTTTTTTCGTTTACCAGGTCCTAGGACTAAATATTTTAAGCGTATTATTTGTCGTTCAAACTATATATATATAATTAAGTTGGATTAATTATGCTGTTACTTTCGAGAATTTGTTTTTGCGTACAAACAGAAAACATTGTGTAGAGCTTATCATAATGGTAAAGGTATAAGTAAAGTAGTATTTAATTACAACTTGATTAATAAGCGTGTAATGTATTTTTCATAGAGGGTAATGCTGTAAGGAAGTGAAAAGCTAGAAAATGTTATGCCTTTGATTTAAATTACAAAATAAACAATATAAACCTAACTCTTACTATTTATTAAGTATCTAATTTTTTATTTGTTTTGAAAACAAAATAACTCAGCTTAAATATTTCTATTTGCAGTAACAACTATGTTTTTTAAGATTCTTTATTTAAGCAATGAATCTAATAGAGTAATATTTTTAGAACGAAACAAAAAAAACTTTATTTTTCTACATTAGTCAATGCTTTTATTTGAAGCATAGTAAAAAGTCTGGAAACTGTTTAACGTTATTTGTTTTAGACACGTTTGCTTAACTAATTGTTCTTAATATAGACGTCTTATATAAACGTATAAAAATTTTGATAGTTTTACCTGAAAAATAGTTTAGTATTTTTCAACTATATTTAATTTTTATCAGCTTATAACACGTTATTTAGGGAACTAAGTTTAAATTTTATAATCGATCATTGCATATATTTACTTTATTAACATATTAATCTTAACTTTAAGATTCAATAAAAATAAAAGCTTTGCTTAAAAAATGACACTAGAATATGTTCATAAATAATTATCACTTCTAGATAATATTATTTTAAATAAAAAAGTTTCGTTATTTGACTTTCTTTATACTTAAAATTTTACAGTATATATATTTTTTCTTTTTCTTGTAATGAAATTGCAAACAAGTTAATTCTGTTAATTTTAATTAACAACTAATTAATAACCTAGTAAGAACAAAAACAGAAGAAATATGTTTTTAAACTAAAATAATACTTAGCTTCAATCTCAAAATCCTCGTTATTGAGAACAATGAAATAGTCATACTTACCAAACGAAACACTGAAATTCAAAATACTCAAACTAAGTACTATTATTAAAGCTAACCTTACTTATATATTCTAAACGGGATTCTCACAATTCCCACCGCGCACAAATCATCAATAAATAAATAAATAGAATATCAGAAGTTATTATCGCTGAAAAATTACACCATGCACCTTAATTGTTGCTTTAATAGTAGTATAATATATAATAATAATAAAAATATCTTAAAAAAAATTTGAACTGCAGAAATTATTAACTGCAAAGCTTAAAATATTCAATAAAAGAATATGTTATAAAGTTGTTTTTTTCTTTAAATTTATTTTATTCATATACTAAATTACATCACTATTGAATAACTTGATAATAAACGGTTGTAATATAGTTTATTTTTCATAAAATACTAAGCTAATGTACATAAAGCACTTGATGCTGCAGCTTATTGTCAAATAAAGAATTGTAAAATATTTTGTAATTGATTAAAACTATATTTTCATGCAGATATAAGTATTGAGAAAGTGAAAGTTAAAAGATATATATCTTTAATATAGTCACCATTACAATTGTCATCACCGTTTGAATTGTCATTAACGTCATCAACTTTAGGATTGACAATTATTGAACCTGTTATAAACAACTCTGTTACTTTATTATATTCATGTAGTTTGTTTTGGTGTAAGTAAACAAATTGAATAAAATATCTTTTAAGTGTTCTTGTATGGGTGTAAGAATTTTAACATAATAAGAATATAAACTGTATACTATAAAGAACTAAAGATTTATATATATTACACTTAGAAAAGTTCAAATAACACTAGTTGTTATGATTTTATATTAATGTCATTATACCTGAATTGTTCTTGCACACTTTACAATGAAGTACAAAGTCACAAAAACAGCAATTGAAACCAAACAAGTGATAGAGGCAAATAAACTTAAATTTGAAGTTTCTTCACTGGTGGTGCCTAGTGTTGAGTTTGTTGTTGTTGTTGTTGTTGTTGTTGTGTTGTTGCTTGTTGTTGCTAACAACTTTGTTGTGTTGTTTATTTCACTTTTTGTTGTTGTAATTTCCACTATGGGTCGTTTCATTCCTGGAAAAAAATACTTTCCTTAGCAATGTAGTAAAAAAGTTATAAAAAAATTAGAAAAGTCTATCTGAGCAAATATACATAAAATTTAAATTACGAATTTTAATGATTTAAAACTATAAAATATTAAATTTAAACAAACTTTTTATTGTAATATTTATACTTTCACACGGCTGAAGATAGTCTTTTACTTTCAAAGAACGGTGTAAGTACCAGGCTTAGCGTGATGACGAGAGTAAATAATTGAGAAGAACAACGTTTCATTCTTGTACATCTTTGTTTCATCCTCAATCCTGAATATTTGTGGTTTAGTGTTCAACTTTATACCAACCTCGATTCTTCTTTAAGTTGTAACCAGCTACCATGTTAGTTTTGATACATCAGGGTGTACTATGCTGATGACAAATTCATGTCCTTTGCTCATGAAATACGAATTGGCAGGATATGACAGTTTAACAAATTGCCAATCACTAGAATTCGGTGAGATGACAGTTCTATTGCTGACCATAGTAGGTCTACGATCGCATGTTTCTGTGATATTTTTTGATAATGTATAAACTTAGAAAAAAAACATAAATATATTATTTACAAAATTATTTTTTGAAAGTAAAGTAAAAAACCGATCTAAAAGACAGCGTTTAGCAGTGAAAATAATGCAAGTTCTTCTTTTTGTGAAAATATTTGCAATAGGTTTTAAAAGACTTAATTTAGTTACTTAAAATAAGGTAAATAAACTTGCGTTTGTTAAACTAAATAACTACTCGTTAAAAAAATATTCTAGAATATAAAAATATAAAAAAATACTAAATATTATTAATTTTAAAATAATGCTTAACACTACCTTTTCCATGTATGTTTTGTAATAATCCCAGTAGGATAAGTATAGATTTAAAACTCATAAACATCTTGTCAATAATATCACTCCAATTGACTTTGTTTTGTTTTAATACTAATTAAATTGCTAAAAAATACCAACTGTATTTTAAAATGTGTATTCATAAATTTAAATACCAAACAAAAGTTGTTTAAAAAAATTACTTTAGCTTTATTTGATATAAATGTTAACATCAAATTTATTAAAAAAATAATTAACCTTTTTGCCAAACGTTACACTATTTTACTCTAGAATATTTGATTAACTGAATATTTATACCAAGTAGAAAAAGTGTCTCTTATCTACGGATCAAGTTATAGATAACCAAATACCTTAGTTTTAAATGGTTTACTAAAGAACTTACGGACTAGTATTAAAATAATATTCTAGAAAAGAAAATTTAATATTAGTGTGAACCAGTGGCGTCGCGTGGTATTTTTTTTAGGTGGTGCAGAATTTAAAAAAAAATCAATTATTTTAATAAAAATATATTTTTACTGTCAAGTTTGAAAACAACTGAACTTTTGCTACACCTAAAGATAAGCTTTGCTTTTAAGGGCATAGGGGGAATAAAACACTTTTTTCACAATTTGATCTATTTTATGTAGTTTTTACTAAGCTACAAGATGCTTTATACAGTTTTTTAAAAATTCAGTACATGTTTTAAGATATAGCCGGTCAAAGTCAAAGGCAACAAAAGTTCATAATGGGAGGCACAAACTAAAACAGTGTTTAAAAAAATGTTTTAACCCCCCCCTCCTCCCCTTTATGCCCTTAACATCTGCTTTAGAATTATTTTACTGAAATTACTTTATACAGTTTTAATTTAACTACAAGTCATCTTTTATTAATATTAAAAATTTATAAAAAATTTTTGAGATATGGTAATTCACAGTCAGAGGTACAAATGAATCCTTATTTTTATAATATAAACTCAAACAACAAATAAATCAAGTCACTAAAATCATATCTTTTTTTTTATAAGTTTGCCTCAAAATCTTTAGATGTTTCTTTTATAAAACAAAAAAAAATTGCTAAATTAGATATTTAAAACACCAAAAAAAAAGTTATAACAAAAGTTTTTTTTTGTATATATAAAAATATTTATTGATACTTAAAAATTTAAAACTTCTCTTCATCAAAAGTATAAAATTTTATAAAAATTAGGATGAAAAAGTTTAATTAAAAATTGTTTTAAAAATGATGGAGAATATAGGTTTTCAGTAAAATTGTATTTTTTGCTGTTTTGGTTTGCTCCTTGTATAATAAATCATTGTACTCTCTGGCTTTGACTGGTTGTAACTAAAAGTTTAATTGGAAATTTCAAGTTTATTAAAGAGTAACTATTAGCTTTATGAAAAAGTTAAAATAAGAACAACATGTAAAAAAGTGCCTATACACCCTACCCCCTTACCCCTCACTAACTTGCACATTTTTTTACAAACATTAAAATTTTATAATTTTTTTTTCTAATTTTAATGTTTTTTGTTGGAGTTTAAAATTCAATAGTTTTTTAAGGGTATCTTTTCTTTACATAATTTTAATTTGTTTTTCATTTTGATGACAGTATTTTTGTCAGGGCTCAACTTTTTTAAGTTTAGTTGTGAGGCTGTTGAACTTTTCATGAATTTTAAAGATAACTTATAAATATGTAACCATTATAGAAGTAAAAATTGGTTAGTTAGTTTTCATGTGGCCATAGGAGTAAAACACTTATTTTTTGATTTTAAATAAGCTTGTTATTTTCAGAGTAAAAATTAAAACTGCTTTAGTCAGCCTGAATATTTTTCTAATTTGGTCTGTTTTAATTTATCTTGGGTCATCTTGAGTTTTTAACATTTCTAAGTTATCCTGATTATGAGGCAAGGCAACCATGTTTCAACAATTTTATCTAAATTTTTTGCTTTGTTTATGAAAAAATTAAACCAAAAGTCATATAAAGTAGAGGTCGACTAAATTTTCCTAAAATGTTAAACTACTCTAAGTAATCAAAGTTTCTAAGTTAAGGCTATTTACTTTATTTAAATATGTGATTGTTTAAATAATACTATTTTTATTTAATATAAACCTAAAATATTTTTCTGTAAGAGTGAACTAGAAGTTTATAATAAACTTCTTAATTCTTTTTTCAGAACTTAAATTTTATTATTTATTTTATTAACTTTATGATAACAATAATCAGTTATAGTTAAGTTTATGTATGCAGATTAAAATAAAAAATCAAATTTTTAAGACTTTGGTGATTTAGGGTTTTTATCTTTTTTTCAAAATATGCAATTTATGACAAATCTTTTAATAGAAGTGATCTGTTAAATTTAAAAAATCATGTGGGTACATAAACTCAAGTTTAATCCTTTGCAGTAGCTTAGCTTTGTTTTAATTTTATGTTTTACAATAGCTTGTAGATGATACTTAAGCAGTCCTGTTTTAGGGAATTTTCAACTTAGCTTACTTACCGCAAGATATTGATTTTGCGGTAATCCTTAGAGAAATTTTGCTTTTTTGAGTTCATTTGCGGCAGTCAGCTGAGAGTTTGCGGCAGTGAAGTGGGCAAAATGGTCGTTTTCAAAACTGAAGTTTTAAAAAGAGATTTCGTTCAAAAAAATAACGAAAACGTTATATATACTTTTTTTTTTCTTACAAAGTTTTCAAGGTGGTGCAGTTGCGGCAGTGCAACACCCCACGCGACGCCCTGGTGTGAACAACTATATATTTAAAATACAAATACTAAAATGACTAATTAGATGCTTACTAATGTTAAAGTTTAACATTTTTGTAAACCTAATGAAATTTTAGAAACGGTTTACTATGTTTTAATTAATATGTATGTTTTTTAAAAAGAAGCTAGTTTGAAAATTACTTAGTTGTACAGACATAATATATTATGTATTTTAATTTAACCCGCAACTTAAAACTAGCAAAATTAATATTAATATTCTAAGATAAAATTTAAGTAAATAAGTAGAAATTAAGTAATTGATATAATAAAACAACATACTGATTTCTGTAAGATTACAATTTTAGTTTTAATATATATTTAAATTTGCTAATTCTAACCTCTTAATATTTTACATCGTTTGAAAAATATTAAAATAATTGATGTTTTTATATTTATAAATTACTTTTAAAGTTTTATCTAAGTAAACAATTTTATATGTATTTTAAGATAATCAAAAAAAATTAAGACTTTAAAACTAATCAACAAATTTAGTTAGTTTTATGTTTGTAGTTCTTATCATTAGTGTAAGATTTTTATCGTAGTTTAAGTAAGGTCTATAAACTCACTAGCTTTATGATTATAAGGTTTTTGATTATCATAATAAATATTACATTTATTTAATTAAGGAATTTTTATCAACCAAGTATAAACAGTTTGAATTAATAAAAGTTTATACTCCGGTTTATTAAAAAACTAAATTTTAGTAATTTTGTATTTTGTATTTACAAAGAACGAAAACCATTAAAATGTATTTATTAGAAAAAAAAAGATGTTTTGTTATTTAACTGAAGCACAATTTTATAGCTTTACTTTGAACGAGTTTATACGTTTACAAAATATATATTTACATAAACATACTTAATTTCTCAAATTTAAACAAACTTATTTCTCAAACATTTTAGGTTTAAAACTTATATTTATAGCTTTTTACATGCAGTAAAAATGTTTATTTATATTTTTATACCCTTTGTTTTATATTTATTTAAAAAAAACCTTGCAACTTTAGTACTGTCTTTATAAAGTTTAAGCTTTTAAACAAATATGTTTGATTAAAACACCTTATTAAGTTAATATAAACAAGTTATTAACAAAATACTTTGTAAATTACACTCTTAAAATAAATAAAAATATAAAAATAGTTCGAACTTCTGAGTTTTATTGTGTATGTTTGTACATTTAATTTTTCTACACAACA
This sequence comes from Thalia democratica, assembly GCF_965202585.1. Taxonomy (NCBI): domain Eukaryota; kingdom Metazoa; phylum Chordata; class Thaliacea; order Salpida; family Salpidae; genus Thalia; species Thalia democratica. The sequence goes on along the minus strand of NW_028139306.1, from coordinate 100,811 downwards.
ATCAGTAGAACTTCCAATGTATAAATCAATCCTAATAGATTCTCATACGAAAAAATTGGATCGTTAAGAAACAGTAATACACATTTCTTTAATTCTTTAACTGTTTCCTTTGATTATCTAAGTTTAGATTCTAATTAAAAAAAAAATAATTTAAAGTATTTTAAAATATCATTAACAAAATTATGTCGGTATTAATTTTGAGCGTCAGTAACCTTTGTGTTAAATTAGTTACACATTTAATATTTTATTATGCTCTTTGTTAATAAGTTAGACAATCTGTTTTTGAGTCAGTTAATATATTCGACCAAATAATATTATAACTGTACAGTAGTTAATACATTTTGGAAAAATTAAAAAATTGAAATAAGTGAATTTAAAACTAATTAAAAGTATTTTTTATACTAAGGTCAAACTTTCATAGGCATAAAATACATATGTATAAAGAAAAATGTATTTAAAAGTAGACTGTTTAAACTGAATTAAAGGCATGGGGTGTTAACACTTTTTTCACAATTTGATCTTATCTAAGGAGGTTTAATTAAGTTACTAGTTGCTTTATTTTTAAACTTCAAAACAGTTTTTGAGATATAGTAAAATTTTTGGAGGCAACAGTAGGTTTCTTATAGGAGGCAAAAACTAAAACAACAAAAACAGATTATTTCACTTAAAATGTATCTTCTCCTACGTCTATTAAAATAATTACTTCAAACTTTAAAAAAAAGGTTACTTGCAATATTTCGAAAATTCTTGCAAAAAGAACTTGAAAAAAAAATTTTTTTGTTTATTTCGGCTTTTAATGTTTTAATTTTGTTCATAATGAACAATGAACTCACTGCACGACCAACAACTACAGCGTCCGAGACAACCTACGACCGGTTTTGTCCTTTTAGGACTCATCCGGCAGGCATTGTAGCAAGAAATCGCTGTAGTGATTTTAACCAAGATCGCTTCAGTATATATGAAGTATTCACTTAAGCTACCGTTTGTGGGTAAAGTCTGAAATTTTACTGTGTGGTTCAGTTTGTTGTCAATAATTCTTTATAATTATTGTTTTTTCTAGTTAGTAATTCGGCAGTAATAAAAAAATTAATTTCTAAGTAGAATGACAATAACAATAAAAAGTACGTAACTTAGATACGAGTTTTATCATTAATATACCATAACGCTTTTACAAACGACTAATGTATGTGAATTCGTTTTTTTTAAAGATATTTTTACGGATTGTTTATACTCTGCTTTGAGTTAACATTTTTTAATTTACACCTTATTTACGTATTAATTTTATTAAAAAAAATTTTACTAGGGAAACAGTTTTAGATATTTGAACGATAAAACTTTCGAAGTATGTAAATTCTATCGTATGTTTTAAGTAGTACATATGTTAATATACATAACAATATATATTACAATATGGTATTTATAATAAAAAAAACAACTAATTTTCAAATCGTTACTTAGTTTCGATGCTTTATGCATCTCCTCAGAACGAAATAAAGAACAAAGTAAGATTTTTAAAGAATCACACAAAAAAACACATCGTGACGGTTCAACTAAAACTGAATAATTTTAGTTAGCCTATTTTGAAACAACTTATGTACAAGTTAACTTATTTTGCTTTGTTTGTTGTTGTTTTTGAATTTATTTTGTTGTTATTTTTTTGTTATTATTTAGTGGTTTTTGTTCTTTTTAAAATACATGTTTTGATTATGTAGGCAGGGTTGCTGCCTTTACAATATGGTATATATTACAATATGGTATATATGTTTTAAGTAAAACTGCGCAATAATATCAAGATTTTACATTTTTTAACATTTAGTAAATTTTGTTATGAGTTTTAATATTTTTTAAGCTATTTATTTACATTTTTAAACAAAAATATGCTGCATGTTGCAAATATTATTAAGTTTTTATATTTAAGATTTTAATAAATAACATTTTTTGAACTAAAATTAAAAAAAAAATTATTTAATTTTTAGTTTGAAGTTTACAACATAAACTAGTGTGCTTGAAGGTTATAACATTGTGTCATTTTTTGAAAGTTTGTTCTTTCTTAGTAAAACTCATTAATAAAAATTGTTTTAAATTTGGTAAAACCTTTTAAAGTTTTTTGTATTGTAACGTTTAATTACAACACATTAAAAAAAAATTAAAAGACGATAGTTTTAAATATATATGTATATATATATTTGATTGTTAGTATCAGTTTAAAGAACAGTGTATAAGTAAATTTTAATATGCTTATATATTCATTACAATTATTTTTAAGCTTTATGTATATCTTAGTAATTAAGCATAACTTTTCGTTTAAGTTTACTACATATCCTTAAAACTTATTTCTCAAATATTTTTAGGTTCAAAAAATATACTTATAGCTTTTTACTTGCAGAAAAAATGTTTATTAAGGTTTTATACCCTTTGTTTAAAATTTATTAAAAACCTGTCTTTGTAAAGTTTAATATTTAAAAAAAAAATATTTATATTTAATACCTCTTTAAATTAATATAAACAAGTTATTAACAAATACGTTGTAATTTACACTCTTAAAATAAAGAAAAGTATAAAAATACTTCAAACTTCTTAGTTTTATTATGATTGTTTGTACATTTTATTTTTCTACACACTATCAGTAGAATTTCCAATGTTTTAAATCAATCCTTATAGATTTTTATAAGAAAAAATTGAGTCGTGAACAAACAATAACACAAATTTCTTTAATTCTTTAACTGTTTCCTGTGATTATCTAAGTTTAGATTCTAATTAAAAAAAAATTAATCTAAAGTACTTTTAAATATCATTAACAAAAATATGTCGGTATTAATTTTGAGCGTCAGTAACCTTTGTGTTAAACTAGTTACACATTTAGTATTTTATTAAGCACTTTCCTTAATAAGTTAGACAATCTCTTTTTGAGTCGGTTAATATATTCGACCAAATAATATTAATAACTGTATAGTAGTTAATATATTTTTGAAAATTTAGAAAATTGAAATAATTGAAATTAAAACTAATTAAAAGTATTTTTTATACTAAGGTCAAATTTTCATAGCCATACAATACATATGTATAAAGAAAAATGTATTTAAAAGTAGACTGTTTTAACTTAATTAAAGCATGGGAGGAAAACACTTTTTTCACAATTTGATCTTATCTAAGGAGGTTTAATTAAGTTACTAGTTGCTTATTTTTAAACTTCAAAACAATTTTTGAGATATAGTAAAATTTTTGAGGCAACAGTAAGTTTCTTATAGGAGGCAAAACTAAAACAACAAAAACAGATCATTTCACTAAAAATGTATCTTCTCCTACGTCTTTTAAAATAATTACCTCAAACTTTTAAGAAATGTTACCTGAAATATTTAAAAAATTCTTGCAAAGAGAACTTGAAAAAAATATTTTTTGTTTATTTCGGTTTTTAATGTTTTAATTTTGTTCATAATGAACAATGAACTTAACCGCACGACCAACAACTACAGCGTCTGAGACAACCTACGACCGGTTTTGTCCTTTTAGGACTCATCCGGCAGGCATAGTAGCTAGTAACCGCAGAGTGATTTTAACCAAGATCGCTTCAGTATATATTAAGTATGCACTTAAGCTACCGTTTGTGGGTAAACTCTGAAATTTTACTTTGTGGTTCAGTTTGTTGTCAATAATTCGTTATAATTATTATTTTTTCTAGGTAGTAATTCCTGTATACATTTTTTAGATTAGACATTTATACTATTTTTTTTAATTAAAAAAAAGTTTGGCAATAATAAAAATTTTAATTTCAAAGTAGAATGACAATAACAATGAAAAAGTATGTAACTTAGATATGAGTTTTATCATTAAATATACTATAACGCTATAACAAACGACTAATGTATGTGAATTCGTTTTTTTTAGAAAAAAAAAGTTTTTTTTTACGGATTAATTATACTCTGCTTTGAGTTAACATTTTTTAATGTACACCTTATTTACGCATTAATTTTATTAAAAAAATTTACAAGGGAAACAGTTTTAGATATTTGAACGATAAAACTTTCGAAGTATGTAAATTCTATCATATGTTTTAAGTTGTACATATGTTAATATACATTACAATACATATAACAATATGTTATATATGTTTTAAGTAAATCTGCGCAATAATATCAAAATTTAACATTTTTTAACATTTAGTAAAATTTGTTATGAGTTTTAATATTTTTGAAGCTATTTACTTACATTTTTAAACAAAAATATGCTGCATGTTGCAAATATTATTAAGTTTTTATATTTAAGATTTTAATAAAAAACTTTTTTGAACTAAAGTTAAAAAGTTTTTATTTAACTTTTAGTTTGAAGTTTACAAAATAAACTAGTATGCTTGATGTCAAAAATTTTGTGTTAATTTTATTTATTCTTTCTTAGTAGAATTCATTAGTATTTTCTTGTAAATTTGGTAAGAGATTTTAAAGTTTTATGTATAGTAACGTTTAAATACATTTAAAATAACAATAAGATAGTTTTAAAACTGAATATATATATATATATATATATAATAAGGTTACCATTAAAACTTGAACACCGTCTACTGAGCCCACATGAAGGGCATTTAAATAACTTATTAAAAAAATAAGATTTCAAATATACTGGTTCATATGTTTCATAAGACTAGACGCCTTAATCATCAACCAGAGAAATTTTAAATAAAAACACTTTGCTAAACATAGATGGAAAAGTTATACAAAAAATCAAAAAACAGTATGACGTAATATTGTGCATTACAAAAATTCAGTACAAAAATCGATTTACCATATAGCATACATATATATATATGTATATCTTGAACACAATCTACTGAGCCCACTTGAAGGGCTTTTAAAACACTGGAACATATGTTTCATAAAGACAATAAAAGATTGTCTTTAATTTTCAGCCAGTTCAAATTTAAATTAAAAATTTGTAAACTTTTTTTCAATCTTTTTTACCATACTTTCAATACTTTTTTTCAATCTTTACAAGTGCTTTTTATTTTAAATTTAAACTAGCTGAAGATTAAAGGCAATCTTTTTTTGTCTTTGTGAAACATATGGTCTAGTATTTTTGAGATCGTACATTTCAATAAATTATATATATTATATATATATATATATATATATATATGTTTGATTGTTAGTATCAGTTTTAAAAAACATAATTTAAGTAAAAATTAATATACTTTATGTATATCATAGTAATTAAGCATAAAATTACGTTAACGTTTACTATATGAATAATTTTATCAGTTTATAGTTTGTTAAATTATTAGAACTAATAGAAAAAAACATGCGAGTCACAAAAACCTTTATATTTGTCCTTCTACCTAATGATTAAACTTGAATTACTATATAAACTATACACTGTTTTTATACTTGTAATACGTTAGGAAAAAGTATTGTTTTTATTTCTATTGTAGATATAAAAGCTAATATAAGGAAATCTGTTTTTTTTTAAAGGTAATAAAATTAATTATTTATAATATCTTACTATGTTTAATTTTTTAGAGTTGATGTTTTTGTATCACTCAAAATTTTCAATTAATGAAACAAGTTAAATATGTTAACAACAGTAACGTTTTGCGGATAAAATTTTTATAAACTCTTCAAGTATGAAAGTTCATTTTAATTTATAAATTGAAAATAATATCAAGTTAACTCCTTTACAAAATATGTTTAGTTGAGATTAAGTTTAAAGAAAAAGTAAGGTTTTCAAAGGATAATTAGTAAACAAATCAGATACTAGATATAAATGCTCAACTTTATATTTTAGTTATCTTAAATAGTTTTATTGACAATTCAAAAACTTATCTATTTTTTAATTTTTATTGTTAGTAAAACATTTATATGCTGGTTTTAGTTCTATAACAGTTTTCAGCTTTGAGACAGTGTACATGATTAAGCATACTAACAGTCTAATAGCTTCTAATCGTCCTATAACTCAATCAAAACTATAATAAATATTTTTAACACTCTTCTTTGCACATTTAATTGTAAGTTGTCAGAGTTTAAAACAATTTTTTTATTCATCATTATATTGTTTTTAATTTCATTTAAAAACTATTTTAAATGAAAGAACTGTGATTACTTTACTTTAATGATTTTGTAATTAAGCAACAAATCTTTTTTTTGTAAAGTGTAGATTATAGTATATAATCTATTATATTTAGTATATATAATCTATGTTAATCATACAAAAGCTAAATTATTTAAATTAAAAAGATAAAAAAAAACAATATTCAGATTTTTATTGTTAGCTATAAATACAGTATAGATAGAGCCCAATTAAGCACTTTTTAAAGGTAAACGTTTCAGATTGAAAAACACCCAGTTAATTGGAATAAATATCAAATGAAATATTTTAAAATTAAAGCTCTTACTTAATACAATGTATTCAGTTATTCGCATTAAAATCATCCAAACTAGTTACTTTAGTTTCAGTTATTAAAATTTTTAATATCTTATATTCAGACTAGTTCTTTAAATTATAGTTACAAAAGTTTTTTGATTTTCAACACTATAATATTTCCAAACGATAAAGTTTCTATTGACAGTAGTTATTAGAATGCAATTTACGGGGGTGAGTGCCTAAAGAAAAAGTTATTAAAAAATAACTGAAATTTTGTCGTTGTTTTGCATAAAATTTTTATTTTTTGTTTTTTAAACTTTGTTTATACAGAATTTTCTTAAATATGGCAAGGAAAATTTTCTAATCGTTTCAGGTAATTAACTCAAAAATTATAGAGAAAATAAGTTTTTAGTAAAATAGTTTTTTCCCAGCATTAAACATACCGGTATAAAGCAAAGTTTTCAAAATTAATTGCTTCAACAGGCATAAAACTAGGGAGTTTTATTTTGTCTGTGTATATGATTTCCCAACGTCAAAAAATTTCAATAAACGAAATTTTAAAGTTTTAATTTTCGAGGGGCAACAGATATACCCTAGTGGCCGCATGAGTGGCAATGCTAAACCAAGAAGAAAAATTACTAGAGGGTAGCTTTGTCACATCTAGACTAGAGGGAGGTTTATATTAAAAGGTCCATGTTAGGTATACTTTTGAGTCTAAAAAAATAAGATTAAGAAAAGGAAATATAAAATAATGAATTTATTAAGCTTTAAAATCAATACAATTAATACAAATCTAGAAAATTGGAAACTTAGTCAAATATAAAAATTTAGCAGTGTAACAGTTTAAATTAGTATCAGCCCAGACAAAATTATACAAAAGCAGCAGTTAAAAATTTTATTTTATTTCTAACTGAAAACTAACTGCTATGTTGCAATTTATCTGCTCAAAGCCAAATACAGGACTTGTGTTCCAACAAGCAAAAAATTAAATCAAACCAGCTATAAGTGAACTGATTTTACTATTCAAAGCCAAATATAAATTTTTATTGTAAAGTTACGACAAAATTAGAAATGCAGAACATACAAACAAGCTGCTTTTTTATTTTGAGTTTATTATCTAAATAAAAGCTAAAAACAGAATTTTTCATGGTTAAGTTAATTTACAAAATTTCATATAACAAGAATGTTAATAATAAATTGTGTTTTATAATAAAATGAGGATTTCAAAAGTTAGGAGGCTAAAAATAAAAATGTTCAAAGGTTTTTTTCGTTACAACGTTTGAACTTTGCAATGTTGTCAGTAGACAAAACTTTTTAATTTTTATAAAAACTTCGTTCTCTGATCAATCGTCTGATTTTAAAATTTAATCTTTAAAACAATTTTAGAACAATTTGTAGTACAATAATTTTTTTAAAACTTAATAAAACGTTATGATAATGAAATTGAATAGAGCACTTCGTTCAAAAAAAAAACTATGACTTTGTTGAATTTAAAAACTTTGTGTATTTCAAAGAGATTTTTCTAAGCTAATACCGATTTTTATTTTTAACTTACTAATCTAAAGCAAATATTTACAAATTTTATTGATCTAAAAAAATATTTTTGAATCTATTTCGTTTTCTAAATAATTAATTTTTACCGTTGAAAAATTAAATATATCAAAACAGTTAATAATTTTTGGGTAAGTACAACCATAAATTATGAAAATACCATCAACCAATAAGTAATCTATCAAAGTTAATAAAGTAATTTACGAAAGAAGTATTTAAAAAATTTTATTACTCATAACAAAGTAAAAACTGTAGTTTTTTTTTTGAAGTTATAACAAGTTTATTACAAAAAAACTGTTATAATCTTAAAATATAGGTGGACAACATAGTTCTGAAACCGATCTAATACAGAAATCACTTGCCCCAGATCTTCGTGATACTAAATAATAAACTTTGCGCGAAACTAAAGTAGAATTTTTATTAGAAGTTATCTGAAGTTTGAACTCAATTTAGTTTTTAGAACATGGTCGTCCCAAGTAATAGGTTACTTTAATGTAACTTTACTCATGAATAGTTTTTATTTTATGGTATATTTTTTTTCAAAGCTAAATTGCAGCAAACAATTAATTTTGATACTTGGTACTCGTAAAAAGTTTGTGTGGTAAATCTGTTTCTATAACTAGAAAATTTTCCCGCCTCTGGTGGTTTGGGGGCGGGTCAGAATAGCACAGCATCACTTTAGCACGGTTCGTCACTTAAGTAAAGTTTTATGCATAAACTATTTAAAAATTTAACAAAATTTTCACCTATACAAACTATAACTTATAAATATTCGTTCAAGTAGTTTGGGCAATAAGTTCGTTTCTTTCGTTTAAAATTTTTCTTTTGTCAGTCTTTACTGGAACTATGTGGATTCTTTTCAGGTTGCAAAAGATTTAAATGTTAGTATGATTTATATTAGTTTTTACTACTTCAACTAATTTCCATTCAATTGAGTATTTTATGTGGTTATTGTTTTAATTCCATTGATGTTTGCATGTTGGGTTCAATTTTTAGGTTTATTTTTATCGGGTTCAGGAGAAAAAGCCGTATGTTTGATTTAAATGTTCTTTTGGTTGAACCTTTGTAAATTTTGTGGTCATTATCGGACGTAGAAAACGTAAAACAAACATACATCTTTTATAGAAATAATAAAAATAAATTTTGGTATTTTTAGATATTAACTTTGTAATAAAGTCGCAAACAAAGGTGTGTTTGCTTTATTTACAGTTTTATATTAATATTTTTAAGAACAACAGCTTAAAAAAAATTAAGAACAACAGTAAAAAATGTTTTTTAATTTAGGATTATTTTTTTTCCATAAAATATCATTGGTCTTTATTATTAAGAACAATAAAATGTTTATCCTTAAATAATATACAGAACACTGAAAACTTATAAATTTTCAGAAATGGGTAAAACCAGTTGATTATAATTGTAGCATATCAAATTTATTTAGTGAACCATATACTATCATCAAATAATATTTTTTCAAGTTAAAACTAAATACTGATAACAATTTTCCTTAATCTGAACCAAAATAAGTAAAATATTAAACAAAAGTTTATTACTTGTTAAGATAAAATTGAGTCTCATAAGTTTATTAATTGATATCAGCTAGTAATTAGTCGATTGTAAGTTAGCACATAAATTTTTCTAAAAGAAAAATAAGTGATAAGAAGCTACTTTGTTCATTCTGTACACTATCTGTATTATACTACAATTAAATATAAACATATATATGGTAGATATTTTAAAAGAAATACCAAAGTTTATTTGTTCTAATCAAATTGTTGTAACTACTTTACTTATTTCTGCAATAATAAACAGTAAAATAGCTTATTAGTATGTATATGGGAAGTTTTTTGTTTAACTTTAAACTATTTATCTTTTTCATCGATTTGCATTAAAACGTTTTGAAATTTTTATTAAAAAAAATAAAACAACAGAGTTAATAATTTTTTTTTATTAACAATTTTTATTTAACATACTAGAAATATATCAGTTTAAGTAAAACGATGACAAAGTTTTAAACAAATGTTTATTTTTACTCAAAATAAGATAACGATGTACAAAAAAACACTTTTATTCGATTCCAGTTTTGGTGTAAGAAAGTATAAATATAAAATATTCAGTTCTAGAATGGAACTTGATTAAGATAGAAATATTACAAATAAAACACTTAAAGATATATATCTTCAATATAATCATCATTAAAATTTGACATCATCATTATCGTTGTTTTCATCAATTTCAGGATTAACAATTATTGGACCTGTTATTCAATTGTTTTGTTGTTTTATTGATGTAATTTGTACTTGTGTAAGTAAACAAGTTTTGATAAATATTTTATTATTGTATTTTGTATGGAAGTTAGATTTTTATTAAAAAAAAAAAACCTTTACAATAAAACCTAAAGAGTTATATGTTTTACAGTTAGCCAACATAAACAAAAAAAGTTGTTACGATTTTAGATTAGTATTAACAAACCTGTATTATCGCAACAGATATTTTTGCAGCACTTTACAATAAAGTACAAAATCACAAAAACAGCAATTGAAACCGAACTAGTGATAGAGACAAATAAAATTATATTTGAAGTTTCTTCACTTGTATTATTGATTGTTGAGTTAGCAGTTGTTGTGTTGTTTGTTGTTGTAGCTAACAACTGTGTTGTGTTGTTTGTTTCACTTTTTGTTGTTGTAGTTTCAACTATGGGTTGTTTCATTACAGAAAGGAAAACTAGTTTTTCATCTTCTATTGCGATATCATAATGAAGTTCTTTTGTCAAATTTACCTGAAAAAAACAATTAGATTTTATTAAAAATCTACAAAACGTTATAAAAGACTATTTTAAGTTATAAACTAATCCTTTTTTAATTTTAATAATTACTTTAATTGGTTTGTTCTAAAACAAATAATTTTTTATAGTGTTCAATTTTTTATAAACAATGTGTTAAACAACGAATATTCTAAACAAAATACTAAATGTATAAGAGTTCTTAAAAAAACTTAAAAACTTTTTATTAATCAAACAATCTTATAAAAAGAATTCTCTATTTATTACAGGTCACTTAAAAAACCACCGTTTGTCTAAACGGTGTTAAACTGAATTAACGAACTCAAACGAACAACAGTTTGGTATTAGAAAATATACAAATTTTAAAAACGATTAACAACAAACTAACATTGAAAAATATTTGAAATACTTGATTTTTCCCCGAAGAATCAAACTTGAACGTTTTTACCTCGATTATGGTTTCATTTATTTGTTTGTTTCCATTTTGATAAACTGTGAAAGTTATTAATAATATATTAAATGCAGTATGTCTATAAATAAAATTTAAAAACTAATAATATCTTCCTAAATTTCAAGCTTAAATTTTAATCTACAAAAAAATATTTGATATTATCTGAAATATCTAACCTTTAACAGTGTCATCATTGATATTATCCTCTGTTTTAACATTTACAAAACAAGGTTTCACTACAACTCCATCTTTATTGAAGTAACATTCTACGTTTTCCTGTTAAAGTATTTTTATTTCGTTAATTCTATAACAATTTTTAATCTATAGTTTTAGGTAGTGGGTTTTTAATACTATTAAATGAAATTAAAGCAGTGATGCTTCGCGCCAAGTATGCAAACTATAATTTTAGTTTTTTAATTAAAACTAGTATAAGGCATATATTAATAATTGTTTGAGCAACATAATTAAAAAAAAAGTATTTAAAGCTACTAACGTTTTTGATCGGCAAGTTGTCGTTTTGTTTTCTGTTTTGTTTTTGGTCAACAAGCACTAATCTCAGCGTTTTACCTCCTATCACTACACTGATGTTACCAGGTTTAAACCATTTCTGTTAAAAATTGATTAAAGTACTGTGTTTATTTTAGCGAGACTAGTAAACAATTAAAAATTTATTTTTAGTAAATTTATCTAATTAAGCTAATTTGTTTGTTATTTCAAACTTAAATATTAAAAAACAAATATACATTTAACTTACGCTGTAAATAAGTTTCATTGTTTGTTCTCTCCTGTCATGATCGTATTTCGAGGTTTCAAATTTCAGATACTGAGTCAAGTTGATGGACTTTTCAGTTTTATCAACAACACTGAAAGCTGCAGTGAATTTACAGAGTTATTTATGTTTAATTATAACCACATTTTTAAGAGTTTTTTAAGTATACAAAACATGCAAAAACTTCTCTTGTTACATTTATAATTAAAAACCTTTTTTTTTCATGTTAAGTTTAAATAGCAAAGACTTCATCTAAAACCTTGTATTTACTTTTGTCTTAACTATTCAAAGAACTTTAACTATTAAGTTTAGAAAGCTAATTGTATAAAAAAATCTAACCATTTAAATATTTTGCCAGGTATTTAGGATTTGATTTAAACTTGAAACTGCATTCTTTTTCAAAGCCATTCTCATTCAATTCGCATTTAAATAGTTTTTCTTCTAGTACAGGATTAACTAATATAAAAGAACAGTATAATTAAAAGCATGAATTACACAAAAATACCAAAAAAAACTAGTGAATATATTTTTAACAAATGTTCAGAGTTTTTACAATGAACAGTGTTCTTTAAAGTTTAAGCCTTACTAAGTAAATAAAATAAATTAGTAATAAAAAAAAACTTAACAAATTTTTATTGATATTTTTTTATTAAAATGGAAAACTTATTGTTGTAAAATATCAAAAAGCAATGATCTTTTTTAATTAAGAATTGGGCACAAAAAAAACTGTACAAATAATTTAAAAAAAGGTTTAGTTTATACTATAAAAGTTTTATTAACTTAATATTTTTACAATATTCTACATACTAGTTTCTATTATTTCAACTTACATGTCACATTTAGTGTTTTTGTTGTTGAAAATCCTTGATCGTTAAAATTGTCATGTACAGTATAATTGTTTAGAACTTGACAATATGCTTTTTGAAGATCATCTAACGCAGTTAACTTTATTCTTAAAGGTTCATACTGTTTGAAATTTTATCGTTTTTTGTTTAATTTTATTATAATTAAACTAAAATTTCTCAATTTTAAGTTTTAAGCTTGGTAGTAAAAAACTAGAAACTTACCGTTTCTCTACTGTAAGTTTTATTTCCAATATGATACTTTATTTCATGAGGTTTTGGGAAGCCGTCTTTTGAAATTGAGCATCTAATCTTTACTTCTTTGTTTTCTTTTGCAACTTTTGGAAGTAATAAATTGATTGTGGTAGGTGCTGAAACAATAAAGAGATTATAAAACTTTACATGTACTAATTATAAGGTTGTTTAATTCTCAAAGACCGATTTCATGCTTGAATGAGAATTTTAACAATTCTTATTCAAACCTTTGTAACAATGCAGCTTGGTTGAATTGAACGACCACTCTGCATTTTTATCGCACGTCGCAGGTGTATATGACGTCAGAGTGTCTCCATAAAACATATGTCCTTTTTTACATAGAACTCTTCCAGTATCATTGTAGTGTGAAAATTCGCTCACTATTTTGAATTCGTCGCTTACTAATTCACAATCTGTATAAAAAGTGTTTTTGAAAGTGTTTTTAAGAGCAAAATCTTTGAGAGTTAACCAGTAAAGATTTGAAAAAATAATTTTTTAGTAGTCAAACAATGTACGGCTTTTAAAACAACGTATATTAAAATGTTAGTATTATAAATAAAAAATAATAGTCTTTGAGCTTTTTCAATTACGCTATTATTTTTAACGCAAAATTAAAAAGAAAACTAAGCATATCTACATTTGCGACAAAACAATGCTAGAAACTTTAATGTTTTAAAAACTGTGATGATAAAAAACAAACTTTTAACTGTAACGTTCGTGAGTTCGCAAGGTGAAATGTAGTCCTTCAACTTCAAAGAAACGGTGTAGTTACCGGGTTTAATTTTATGAACATTGTACTGAACTGAAAAGAACAATGTTTCATTCTTATAATCTGACTTGAAAACGAATAAGTTTTTATCATTGACCCTAGTGTTCTGTTGACAAGTACATTCTTTGTCGCAACTAATTGTGACGTCAAGCTTTTCTCCATCTTGCTTCGCTATATTGATGAGGTAATCTTGTTCAGCTCCGAATTTTCTTGACGAATCGCAAGGATAAGACAGTTTTGCGAACAACCAATCGTCTGAGTTCGTTGGGATGACTGTTCTGTTGCTGATTACAACAGGTCTGTGATCGCATTCCTCTGTAAGTTTGTAAGTGAAGTTATAGAGGTTTACAGTAAAAACATTAATTAAAATACTATTTCCGTGTAAAAAAAATAACATAAAGTACAAAAATTTACAGTTATTAGTTTTACAAGTTTCTGTTTTTAATTTAAAAAATTATAATAAAAACTAATTTAAAAAGCTTCAGTAATAGGGACGATAAATGATTTGAAAAACTACGAACAAAATTGTGAATAATAAATAAACTTGAAACATTAAATAAACTATTTCGTTATTAAAAACTACAGATTTTGCAATGAATTCAGATAAAAGATAACTTATTGCAAGTAGGTGTTTCTAAATATAGTAAAAACTTACTAATTGTTTAAAATAAAGCAATAAAAAAGACTTGATCTTCTCTAATTTTAATCAAGGTACAAACTAGTTTCTACTTAAAATACTTTTAAAAAACAAAATTAAAAAAAAACCTTTGAGGCAATGTAAGTCAGTTGAATTGAAAGACCATACTTCGTTTTTATTACATCTTGCAGTTATGTTTGATATAATACTATCTTCATAGAACATTTGTCCGTTTTTACACAAAACAGTTCCATTATCATTATAATGTGACGACTTGCTCACTATTTTAAATTTGTCGCTTACTAATTCACAATCTGTTTTTTTAATGGCAAAGTTAGACACTATTACTTAAACACTGTGCTGAATTGATCTAAAATATAAAATTTTATAGTTCAAATGCTGATTGACGTACATACAAAAAATAGTCTAGGTTTTTTGTTGAATGCATGAATAAATGTTAAAACTAATTTATTCAGAACATGTAAGTTTAAATGTTACCTACGTTCAATTCTAAGCGACATTTAGCCATTTAAAATGTGCTCAGTTAAATACTATTTTTATTCAAACACAATGCATTTTAACTAACTTCATTATATAAATCTACACAACAGTATATTTCTTTTTGTTGAGTATCAATTAAATAGACGTTTTGAAATGTTATTTCCAAATTATACTTTAATCAACTTTTACGTTTATGCAAAATTTAATATTTCTAGTTTACGCTCAATAGTTTAACTACGTAATAATGCTTGATAGCTTTGTTTTAATACGTCCACGTTATGAAACATGTTTATAATTTAAATAAGTTTTTTTGACAAACTAGTCTGATTTATACGCTGAAATAATAGTTTTTCTCAAGCAAACTGTGCCGTTTTGATAAATAAATTTATGTATATATTTAGTATAACTTGTTCAAAAACAGAAACTAAACCTTTGTAACAATGCAGTTTAGTTGAATCGAAATCCCATTCTGCACTCTCATTACATCTCGCAAGTTTGCTTGATATGATAGAGTCTTCATAAAACATGTGTCCGTTTTTACACACAATTGTTCCAGTATCGTTATAATGTGAAGATTTGCTCACTACTTTGAATTTGTCATGTACTAATTCACAATCTGTATAAAAACTGTTGTTGAAGTTTTTTCAAAAGCAAAATCCTTGTTAGTTAACCAGTATAGAACTAAAGAAAAACTTTTACAGTAGTCTAAAAATTTTCAGCTCTTAAATCAACCTTTAATAGTTCATTAGTACTATAGAGTTAAAAAACTTGTCTTTAAGCTTTTTTTTTAACTACGTTACTATCTTTAATGCAAAATTTAAAAAGAAGCTAAGTATACCTACATTGAAAACAAAACAGTAATAAAATATTTAATGTTTTTAAAACTATAAATAATACAAAGCATACTTTTAACTGTAACATTTGTGAGTTCACACGGTGATATGTAGTCCTTTAACTTTAAAGAAACTGTGTATATACCAGGTTTAATTTTATGAACATCGTAATGAACTGAAAAGAACAATGTTTCATTCTTATAATCTGACTTGAAAACGAATAAGTTTTCATCATTGACCCTAGTGTTCTGTTGACAAGTACATTCTTTGTCGCAACTAATTGTGACGTCAAGCTTTTCTCCATCTTGCTTCACTATGCTGATAACATAATCTTGTTCAGATCCGAATTTTCTTGACGAGTCGCAAGGATAAGATAGTTTAGCGAACAGCCAATCGTCTGAGTTTGTTGGAATCACTGTTCTGTTGCTGACCACAGTGGACCTATGGTCGCATCTCTCTGTGATTTCGTTAGTGTAAAGAATGAAATGTACAAAAACATTAAATAAAATTTATTTTTTTATCCGAATATAAAACATACATTTGTTTAAGGCTTATGTTTTATTTAGAATAAAACTGTTTGTTTTAATAATGACAATACTAAAAATTTTATGTAAAAGTAATACACAACTTATGATCATAAAATTAACCAGAAATATTTATATTTTCCTTAAAATTCAAGTATTACACCACTATGTTTTAGCAGGCATTTCTGACTATAGTAAATGTTTATACTTGGTATTTTTTTTTTATTATGCTACGTTTGAAATAAAAGTCTAATTATTAGTTGCAAGTTTTATTTGATGCAAGTTTAAAACAATTGTAAACTGTTTTTGTCCAGACTGTTTCTAAATATTTAAAAAATCATAAAAATAAAAACACTTAGTTCTTGTTGAAATACTTGTAACAAAACACTACATAAAATTAAATGCTTTTAATTCTGCTTAAAAACAAACTATTTTTTCACTGAAAACATTTATACAGCAGACTTTAAAATAAATAATAACCTTTGAGACAATTCAGTTTAGTTGAATTGAAATCCCATTCTGCATTCGCATTACATCTTGCAGTTTTATTTGATATAAAGCAGTCTTCATAAAACATTTGTCCGTTTTTACACAATATTGTCCCTTTATCATTATAATGTGAAGATTTGCTCACTACTTTGAATTTTTCGCTTACTAATTCACAATCTGTTGTTGTTTTGTAAAGTAAGGTTAAAGTACTAATACTTAAGCTAAGATGAACAAAGTTTTATACTTTTGAATATTTTGTTTAGATTCTTAATTAACAGCATAATAAGTATAGTTAGGTACATTTATTTAAACAGTTTCTCCAATTTCAAAATGCAGTACTTTTTAAAAAGTAATAAATTGTGAGGCAATTATCAAAAACTTTTAGTGCAAATAGATGTTTAATATAAAACAAAACAAATTGTGCGTAAGAAGTGTGTATCTAGCTTAAAGAGTAAACTATTTTTGTTATGATATCTAAAGTTTTAGTTCTATAAAGCCTCAACAAATTTTACTATTCATAATACTGAAATAGTTTTGCTTTGAAAAAAATAGTAATTATCAGCAGTTATGGGCACTCTTTTGTGTGTAGAATTGCTGCAACCAAATCTGCATATAATTTGTTGTGATGCTATTATTTGCATTTAAAAAAAATACACAAACAAGTTACAAAAATACGTCATGATGAAAACAAGTTAAACAGTTTTACAAGTTTTCTTGTTCTTTTATAATTCTACATTGAATTATTTTTCTTAACTGCAGTTTATGTAAATTGTAAAAATGAGTTTTAAGCCAAATTAGTATATCTTTATTATTGACCATATAGTTAAGAGTAAATCATGGTTACATACTTAACTGCTTCTTTTAAAAAATCATAATTCTGTTCTTTTAATGAACTATAACTTTCAGTAAGCATTTAAAATAGACATTTTTTTGGGTTCATTTCTGTTTTATTTTCAAGTAGTATTAACATAAATAAACGAAAATTGCTAACTTTTAACACCTAATAAAAAATATTTTTAACTAGGATTAATAGTCTTTATTTTTATGTTATACTAAAAAGTTTATATTTTAGGGGTGAATGAATATCTATCTGTTTTTACTTCTTCTTGTTTAACAAATTTAAGAAAAAGAATTATTTTTTTACATATATAAATTTAAGTTTGAAAAGTATAGTAAATTGATCAAATTTTTTCACCTTAAAATTTTTTAATATATTTTGTTTATTTAAGAAAGATAATTTATCGAATTTTTTTAACGTTTCACAATAAAACATGAATCTTATATATTTAGGTAATTATAAAAAAAGAAAAATTATGTGTAGTTATGTGAGAAATTATAATGATATAAAATAACAAACTCAGAAAATACAAACATTTTCTTGTTTATATGCTTACAACATAAAATTATAGGAGATATATAGTTTTGTATACAACTAAAGATTACTTTTAATTTAATCAAAATATAATAATACGAATAATTTTACAGTTTTACTTAAACTTTCAAGTAAGAGCAAGTAAAAATATTTGTAAACAATAAATTTTAGAACCCTTATGAATAGTTTTAAGCATTAATTAAATAAATGTAATAAACAGCTTACAACAACTTTAAAGTTTACTAATTTTTTTTTGTTAAGCATAATGCGAGTAATGTCTTTAAACTTAGTTAAAAGCTTAATTGTTTAACTGTTCTTTATTTAAGTTTATTAAAACACATACAAACCTTTAATTATTTTATTAACTAGATAAGTATGCTTTTATAATAAAATCGTAAAATAAACTATGATTTTCATACATTTAATTGTATTTAATAAAAAAAGTCATATAAAGTGCATATCTTATAAACCAAGACGCTTTTTCTTGTATGTTTACAAAAATAAAGCTCCATAAACTATCAATAGTGTTTATATATAATGTAGCATTAGAAACAAAAAAGAGAATTTGTATAATTGTTCAATTTATTTTTCATCGTGACGTATTTTTGTAACTTTTTTGTGTATTTATTATTTCAAATACAAAATATTAACGTCACATCAAATTATAAGAAGATTTGATTGCATCAATTCTACCCACAAATAGTGCCCATAAAATACCCAGTTTTTTAAAAACACATTGTGTGTTACCTTTATGATTTTATTTGAATAAAAGCGACTGTGTCACTAGTCTATTTTAAATTTAAACTAATGTATTACAAAACCTATGCGTTTTAACAATAATATAAATTCTAATATGTAAAGAAGCTACAACTAAACCTTTGTAACAATTCAAGTTGGTTGAATTGAAATCCCATTCTGCATTTTCATTACATCTCGCAATTTTGTTTGGTATAAGAGAGTCTTCATAGAACATTTGTCCATTTTTACACAAAACAGTTCCTTTATCATTAAAGTGTGAAGAATCGCTTACTACTTTGAATTTGTCGCTTACTAATTCACAACCTGTATTGAAAGTGGTATTGAAAACTGTTTAAATGGAGTAAAATAACTTATCGAAATCAAGAGGCGATATCGAACAGTAATTCTTTACAAGCAATACAATATAAAGCTTTTAAAAACAATTTTAGCATAACTCTAGTTTTGAAAAGTTAAATTTAAAATTTCCTTTTTACACTTTTTCCATACCACGCTGTTCTTATAAAAATATTTAAGAAAAATATATTTAAACTAAAAATACAAATGCTTTGAAATTAATGGTTCTTAGTCAATAAACAAAAATAGGAAAAATAAACAAACTTTTTATAGTAGTATTTAGGAATTCACACGGTAGGATGTAGTCCTTTAACTTTAAAGAAACTGTGTAAATACCAGGTTTAATTTTATGAACATCGTAATGAACTGAAAAGAACAACGTTTCATTCTTATAATCTGACTTGAAAACGAACAAGTTTTTATCATTGACCCAAGTATTCTGTTGACAAGTACATTCTTTGTCGCAACTAATTGTGACATCAATTTTTTTGCCATCTTGCTCCACTATACTGATGACATAATCTTGTTCAGCTCCAAATTTTCTTGACGGATCGCAAGGATAAGATAGTTTTGCGAACAGCCAATCGTCTGAGTTCGTTGGGATCACTGTTCTGTTGCTGATTACAACAGGTCTGTGATCGCATTCCTCTGTAAGTTTGTAAGTGATACTAATAAATTACATATTTATAAACATCAAAGTTATTTATAAAGTTGATTTTTTATTACAGAAATTTAAAATAGAGTAAAATATTTTAGAGATTTTGTTTAACAAGTTCTGCATTTTTTAAACTGTTAATAACTATTTTCTGAAAAATTTCAATAGCATTAACATCCAATATATTAAAAAAGACTTAAAATGAAAACTTACTTTAACAAACACTTTTTCATTACAATACCATTTCAAATACCATAACTAGTTTAATTTAAGGATACCTGGCTTAAGTCTGTAATGCATACAAATTAAAAAAAAAAACAGATATCGTGTCATCATTACATTTGATTTATTTATGTTTAATTTTAAAAATAAAAGTTCAGTAAGAAGTTTAATTTTTAAAACGTTTAAAACAAACATTAAAATATTTTGTTTAAATTGTTTGTAATTATTTAGGATCGCTTGTAATAATTATAATTAAAACAAGTTAAGCTTTCAATTGTAATTAAAATAATGCATAACAAAAGACTTAAATTAATATTAAGTTTAATAAATAATACTCATACATTTTAATGGTAATTTTTGATAAATTATAAACAAACCTTTGAGACAATGCAAATTAGTTGAACTGAAATCCCATTCTGCATTCTTATTACATCTCGCAGTTATGTTTGATATAAAAGAGTCTTCATAGAACATTTTTCCGTTTTTACACAAAACAGTTCCATTATCATTATAATGTGACGACTTGCTCACTACTTTAAATTTGTCGCTTACTAATTCACAATCTGTTTTTTTAAGGCAAGGTTAGGTGTTAGTTACTTGATTACTAATCCGAATAAGATAAAAATTTCTCAAAATGTTTTAGTTGAAACTTTAAATGAGCAACACAATAAATATAGTTTAGGTCTATTTTCTGAACAGTCATAAATATATAAATTTTACTAAAAAAAATATAAGTAGTATGTTCCGAGGAATTTCTCTAAAAAATTTGCTGTGAATGTGGATGTTTTAAATGAACACGACAATTTTTTTGTAACAAAAATCTCAATAGCTAATAAAATAGAATACTTTTAAAATACAATACCATCTAAAACGTTACAGCAAAAAAACCGCTCTATTGTTTGTAATACGCTCCACTGAAAAAAAAAAAAACATGAAACTTTAGTTTGAATTGAAACAAAATTCTTTTTTTTTATTTTTATTTTAGATAACGTTATGTTATTCAGACTAATTGTTCCAATAAAAACTTATCAATAATATAACGACGTAAAGCTTTTTAAAATTTTTAGTTTAAAATTTCCGTATTATAATATTCTTTTATTTAAGTATAAGTGACTATCAAGCCAATATGTTTTGGAGGTTGAAGAAAAATTTGTCCCACGAAAACTGCAGCGTTCTATAAGTAACACACACATACACACATATGTATATATATAATCATGTGATTATATAAAAAAATCACTTTCCACAGAGCCCAATTAAAGGGATTTAAAATAATTTATTGATAAAACATGGGTTTGAAAATAGCAGGACATATGTTTCATGAAAACAATAAAATTGTTTTTAATCATTAGCTGTAGGTTTGAAATGAATTGAACTTTTCTAAACATTAGTGCAAAAATTATACAATAAAAAAAAATTATATGTAATTATAAAATGTTATTACGTCATTATATCAACTACGATGAACAACTTTTCAAACAATTTTTAACACAACGTTAGTATTATAAATATAAACAGCTATCTTTAAACTAAATGTTTTTAACAACTCTGCTGTGAAATTAAGAATTTACAACAGCTATTATCTAAGCAAATCTAAGTTAATAAAAAATAGTTAAAACTTTTTTATTCTAAAATCTTTGAAATCTTACACAAAACAAACTTTTTATTGTAATACTTGTAGATTCACACGGCGGTAGATAGTCTTTTACTTTCAAAGAAACGGTGTAAGTACCAGGCTTGGCTTGATGATAATCGTAAATAATTGAGAAGAACAACGTTTCATTCTTGTACATCTTTGTTTCATCCTTATACTCTGAATCAATCGCGAACATTTCTGACACAGTGTCTACTTTATACCAACCTCGATTTTTCTTTAAGTTGTAACCAGCTATCATGTTAGTTTTGTCACCATCAGGGTGCAGTATGCTGATGACAAATTCATGTCCTTTGTTCATGAAATACGAACTGGCAGATAAGACAGTTTAACAAATTGCCAATCACGTTTATAGTTCGTTGGGATAACTGTTCTTTTGCTGACCATAGTAGGTCTATGATCGCATGTTTCTGTAAGTTTATAAGTGAAGTCATAGATTGCAGAAAAAAAAGTGAAAAAAGTTAATGACAAATTTGTCGTTGAAAACAAAAAGTTACAATTAGTTCAAATAAAAGATGAAGGTTATTTGTCATTAGGCGTTTCTTACTGCAGTATAAATTAAAGATTTAATGTCGCTTTTATATTTGTTTATCAATTTTTATAGTATAGAAAATTTATTATTTAGTTAACTTGTTGATGAAAACGAAAGACTAAACAATCATACATAGATTTTGTTTAAAGTGGTTAAAATTATTGATAAATGCTTAAATTTGAGCTTAAAAAGTATTTTTTTTTCTAATTTTTGAAAACAAAAAATTTAAAGACTTTAATATTTATAACTTTAATTGAAAAAAAAACTAGTGTTTCAGTAGAACTTCTTTTTGAATTATTGTGTTATGGTTTTTTTACAAATTATCAAGCAAACCTTTGAGACAATGCAGTTTAGTTGAATTGAAATACCATTCTGCACTTTCATTACATCTCGCATTTATGTTTGGTGTGAAAGAGTCTTCATAGAACATATGTCCGTTTTTACACACAACGTTTCCAGTTTCATTATAACGTAGAGACTCGCTCATTATTTCAAATCTGTCGCTTGCTAATTCTCCACAATCTGTTTTAAGAGTTTATTTTAATTTTTTGATTTCTGAGCTAAATGAAATACTACAAAAACTTTAGTTAATTTCTTGATTTACATAATTTAAACAGTTTAGGCTTTTTTAAGTAAAGATCATACGTTTTGACTTGTAAAAGAACCACATCTAAACCTTTGTAACAGTGCAAGTTTGTTCGGTTAAACCACCATTCTGTATTCTTATCGCACGTCACTGGCATGTGAGATTTTAATTTGCCATTGAAAACCATTTGCCCGTACTTACAATAAACTTTTCCGTGAGTCCAGTATCTTGAAGACTTGGCTACTACCTTGTATTTGTCGCTTACCAAATCAACACAGTCTGTTTATTTATTTTTCTAGTTAAAATACATCTAGCACATAAACCAAACTATGTTTCTGGTACAGCTCTTTTAGCACCCTACAAAGCAGGTGCTATTTAGAGTATATATAAATGTATATTAATACTTTAAAACTACTACAACTAAACCTCTTTGACAAAGCAAGTTTGTTGAATCGAAATTCCATTCTGCATTCTCACCACAAGTTGCAATTATTGGTGATTCAACAAAATAGTTTTTATCAGTAAACATTTGTCCATGTTTACACAAAACAGTTCCCTTATCATTATAATGTGAAGATTTGCTCACTATTTTTGAATTTGTTGCTCACTAGTTCTCCACAATCTGTTGTATCAGTAAGATACTTATTAGTTAAGCTAAACAAATACCTTTTAAAGTTTTACTTTATATATTGATTTACCTACATGATTATAAAACAGTTTAAGTTTGTTTGGTAAATTCATTAAAAATATATTTCAACTTGCGAAAAAAACTACATCTAAACCTCTGTAGCAGTGCAAATCATTTGCATCGAAGTTCCACTCCGCATTTTTCTCGCATCGGGCCGGTATGCTGGGTTTGAAGACTCCTCTAGAAACCATTTGTCCGTTTTTACAAAAAACGTCTCCAGAAGAACGATACTTCGAAGACTTGCTCACTACTTTGAACGTGTCGCTCACCAATTCACAATCTGTGTTTTGATAGTTTTAACTTGAAAATAGTCAAGTTGTATTGTTAATTGTATTTTTAGCAACTAAGTACCTAAAAATACTTGTGGAGAGTTGTTTCGATTCATGATTAATTAACAACAAGAAAAATATGTGTTTTATGACTTAATATATATAAGCATAGCTTTTAATTATGGCAAAAAACTACTTGAAACATATGCAATGACTTTTTTATATTTTGAATTAAAAAAAAAAGAAGCAAGTAAAGTTATATAACAAACGTTTTAATTTGTAAAAAAACAAAAACCTTTATAACAGTCCATATAGTGCCAATCAAACCACCATTCCGCATGCCGTTCGCATGTCGCTGGCATGCGAGCTTTTAATTCGCCTTTGTAAACCATTTGCCCGTACTTGCAATAAACTTTTCCGGGACTCCAGTATCTTGAAGACTCGGCTACTATCTTGTATTTGTCGTTTACCAAATCAACACAGTCTGTTTATGTTGTTTTTTAATTAAAATACACCTAGCACATAAACCAAACTATGTTTCTTGTACAGTTCTCTTTTAGCACTCTACAAAACAGGTGTTAATTAGTATATATACAAATGTATATTAAAAATTTTAAATTACTACAACTAAACCTTTATAACAACGCAAGTTTGTTGAATCGAAATTCCACTGATAGTTGTCCCCGCACGTTGCAACTATTGGTGATTCAACGAAATCTGTTCTACCTCTAAACATTTGTCCGTTTTTACACACAACCGTTCCCTTGTCTCCGATTCTAGAAGACTTGCTCTCTACTTTGAACTTGTCGCTCACCAGTTCGCAGTCTGTGTTTTGATGGTGTTATTTTAAAGATTTGGTTGAAAGTTAAATGTTTGATCTAAAACAGTGTCGAATTATACTGTTAATTGAATTTTTTTTCAAGTGAAGCAAACACAATCTATCGAAAACGTTTTAGTGGCTATTTCGTTATTACATACATAGTTAAAGTTATAATTTTTTAGCTAGTTTTATAATGTAACTTATAATCTTAAAAAACGTAACAAAAGAACAAAACTAGCTTTCAAGTTAAAAACAAAACAACTTTAAAACTTCAATGTCACAAAACTTCTAAAAACCAGTTAGCAACTAACTTTTCAACGTGACAACTGCGCTCTGACACGGCGGCACGTAGTGTCGAAAAGGTGACGTTTTTTCGAAGGAAACCGCGTAATCGCCACCCTCCACAGATCCAGCGTCGTAATAAATGAAAATTTTCATCAAGCCACCGCTGTACGTTTCCTCGAACCTGAACGCCTCGTAGACGCGTGCAGGCATGTTGCATTTGCACGTTTCATCGCTGGTGACCTGCAGTGTCCTTTTCTCTGGGTCATTGCCGCCGCCCGTCCTCTCTATCGTGATCTCGTAAGTCGTGCGGGGCGTGCACGGTGTTGTGAGCGTGGCCAAAAGTGGCCACCTCGGCCTATTGGGGTGCGTCGCCGAATACAGGACGTTGGTTCGCTCAGCCTTCACGGAGGACTTGGGGTCGCACCCTGTTTGTTGCAGTGAAGGTTTCAGTAAAGTTGGTAAAATAAACCCAAGGGGCGGCTTCATGTTGTTTGAAAAGTGTTAGGGCAGCATGCGTTTTTCTACTGAAGCCCTTGAATGAAACTGTTTATAATTCAATGGCCTCTTTTATAGCCTGTTAATTATAACTCAGCAAACGGGCAAAAACGCATGTACATTAAAAAACTCATTTTGTTTTTTTCCAACACTGTGAAGCCGCCCAGACAAAGCATAAAATAATAGTTGTAAAACTGTGTTGGTTTAATACAAGTTGAGCTAAAACGATTTTTACAAACTCCGTACTGTTTCAAGATTTTTTTATAATTTAAAAAATGTTTTAAATAAGTTGTAGTTTCTCATCAGAGCTTTATTTTTGATATACAAAAGAAATAAGGTGCAAATTAAAAGTTTTAATTACTTCAAGGTTTCGGTGACCAAAAAAGTATGATATTTTTAAATATAATAAAATAGTAAACTGCGTTAGGTCGTAATTATTGTTTGAATAAGCTCTATAAATTTCATTAAACCGAGCATTTTTTTTAGTAAAGAAAAATAAATGTCTAAAAAAAAAACGTATTTATATAAAAGCTAATGTTTTGTTCAACAACTATTAACAGTTTTAGGTTCCGTTATTAATATTTTTAATATGACGAAGCTCTAAAATAAAAGCAAACGAATGAGTTAAATTTTTAAAAATTATTTTTTAAACTTAAGATACAGCAAAACAATACTCATAATCAGGTATGTATTTTTATTGTAATTGCTAATTTAATTAAACTTTTAGAATTAAAATTCTTTAACAGAAAACTCAAAGTCAATACTGTTAATTGTACTAAACTAACAACTTTTCTCGCTGAGTTAATAATAAATAGTACTATTATTAAAACATATCAAACTTTTACACTGATAATTTATTTTAAATCATGTTGCTGTGAACAGTAGATCAGTTTATAAAAATTTGATGTTTAGTATTAATTTTTTTTTTAAACTATTGTTACAAAAAGCCTTGTAAGACTTTATTTAGTTTACTTTAAATCAAATTAATAAACAACCGTTGGTCAGTATAAAAACTCACTTGTTAAAAAGGCAACAAAGGTTTTTTTGGTTAAAAAACTATAATTTCTAAAAGCATAAAAATACTTACCGGCACCTCCTACATGTGTATTTTGTAACAATCCTAGTAGGATAACGATAAATTTAAAATTCACAACCATTTTAGAAATAATATCACGTTCAATTAACTTTGTTTTACTTCAGTACTAACTAAATAGCTAAAAATATCAGTTTTGTAGTTAAAACAATAAATATGAAATAAATTAAGAAAAAATATTGTAAAAAATGTTGTAGTTTAGCTTAATTTTATAAAAATATTAAAGTCGGTTTCTTTAAAATAAACTTATATAAGTTTCTTGTCAAATGTTATATTCTTTTACTCTGGAATATCTGAGTATATGTTTATATTTATATCAAGTAAGAAAACTGTTTTTTAGCCACGGATAAAGTTATAGGTAACCAAATACCTCAGTATTTAGTGGATTACTAAAGAACTTAAGGAACTAAAACTAGTATTAGAACGATAATTATTAAAATTTAAATGAATATCGGTAAATCAATAGTAGTTTTGTACAGCAATTTATTTTTATATTTTGTAATTAAATGTTAACTTATGTTAAAACTAAACAATCTTTTAAACCTAAAGAAACTTTCGTAATAGCTTACTTTGTTTAAATAAATATAAAGGTTTCTAAAAACAAGCTATTTTTTAAAAAACTTAATATTTTATGTATTTTATTTTAACCTGAAAGTAAAAACTAGTAATATAATTAATAATTTTTATGATATGTATAAATTACATAAAGTTAAGTAATTGATAAGAAAGATAAACTATATTGATTTTACCAGACTATAACTTTTATATTATTTTATTATTTGTAATCAACATTAGCTAAGTGTATTCTTTGAGCAGTTTTACAATGTTTGACAAATTATAAATTAATTGGTACTTAACTTAAAAAGATTATAATATTCTAATAAAGAAATTTAGTGAGTTTTGTGTTTATATTATTTGTCATTGGTATAGGATTTTGATCGTAGTTTAAGTATGGTTCAAAAACTCACTAGCTATGATTATAATTTTTATGATTATCATAACAAATATTACAATTATTTAATTAGGTAGTTCTAATTAAGTAAATATAAACAAAATTATTTAAAGAACTTTATAATCAGATTAACCAAACCATTGAACCTAATTTTATGTTTTGATATTTACAATTAACTTAAAAATTTAAATAGATTTGTAATAAAATATTTTAAAATGTTTTTACTTTTTTAAGCACAAATTTATATTTTTACTGTCAAACAAGTTAAATACTATATATTATACTTACTCAGTGGTCGGCACGGTGTACACTGGTGCACACTAGTGTACATGAAATTTCTTTTAGGGTGCACGAGACTTTTGGGGTGCATGAAGCTTATTTTGGGGTACATGATTTTTTTTTTGCGCAGAAATTAAATTAAAGTTTTTTTTATAAATCTTTCTACATTTAAGACATATTCAATTTTGATATCTAATTGACCATTTCGTTGTTGATAAAATGACAACTTTTATACTTATCTAGTTCTACTCTGTTACATTATGTAAAAATTCTTCCACTCCTAGCCGCCCAAAGAAAAACCGAAGTGAGCAAATCTCATAGATTCTTAAAAAAAAAAAATTATTAAGTTAACTTAACTAAACATTTAAATTTACCATTTATTAAAAAGTACAAAGACAACTGATTGTTAATTTGGGTAGTGGCAATGTATCAAATTAATCTAGTTTGTACATGACCTGGTTGATACAAGTAAAATATTGTTGTAAAAATTAGATCATCGATATTAAAAATCTATTGAACTGGATAGGGTAAACTGGTAAATTTCAAGTTGTAAAAATTAACTGGGTGTTACCAAATTATTAAAAAAAAACAATTAAAAAAGTTAACATATTCTTAAACACTAGCGGCGCTAAAGAATGCAAATTGGGGTGCACATAATTTTTGTTTTTGTTTTAGGGTTCACGGATTCGAAGTAGCGTGCCGACCACTGCTATATAAAATATACGTATATGTCCTCAAAACCCATTTCTTATATAATATTTGATCTAAAAAATAATTTCTTAAATAATCTAAACAGTGTCTTCATTAAGTTGAATTTTAAAATAAAGATTTTTGCTCAAAACATCGTTGAAAAATGATAATAACGAGTTATTAACAAATACATTGTAAATTTCATCCTTATAATAAAGAAAAGTAAAAAAAAAAAGTTAAACTTTTAAATAAAAACAGTACTGTAAAAGTATTATTGACCCCTTTTGTTTTATATAAAATTAAAAGACGAATTTTAGTTTGTAGTAACAAAAATCTTACTATTAATAAAATAGCTACACCTTTAAAGCTAGGATAAGTATGGCTTACTCTGATATTGCTTATATTGTAAACTTTTCCAACAGCAGGTTCATAAATAATAACTTAATGTTTTAATCTTTAACTTTATTATTCTACAAATATCTGAAAAATGACGATACAATAGTTCTTTGAACTACAACTTCAAAAATAAATTTGATTTGTACTGTTTTAAGTAAAAGTTTATTTTAAAAGGATTTAACTTCACAAAATCGAAAAGTTTATACGTTACAGAGCTACAATATTTATATATGATATAGTTTATCATGCCTAAAGATAGTACTAATGTTTTAATGAGATTGTTAAAACTGTTTTTATTTTAAAAAATAGCAGTAGAATAACTGGTCAATATTTTAAAACATAAAAACATATTTAAGTAGTAAGCTCGAAAACTATTTTATGTTTTTTACAAGTTTATATTATGTAACCAAAATCGTCAATTTATATTTAGTACACTGCATACTAACTTTATATAAAAAATTACATAAAAACTAGCCGTTGAATTATCTAACATTCATTATTTGCTTATTTAGAATATTGTTTTTCAGCCAATTAACCATCTGATTATTGAATTTTAACTTTAAACATAAATACTAAACCAGAAAACAAAAAAATATTAATTGTTTGCATTGTGTTCATTATTGAAACAGTTTTATTATACAAGTTATAGCTTCTAAAATTTCTATGCAACAATCAGCAGAATACTTTCGACGTTCTTACTATTGCTTACAGTACTTTCACTCAATAATGGAACTCTGCTAACATCTCATTTTTAAACTTTTTTATACAACAAGCTAAATTTATCCTCTTATTTAAAGCTCAGTAGCATGTTGAAGGTTTTGTTGAATATCAGAATTTTTAATACTATTGATGATCATAAAATATTATTTTTTTATTTAGTTACATTCTATTATGCGATATTGACACAATGTACAATTTTCAATCTGTTTTAAAACTCGATTGATGTGAATCAACTAATAGGTTTCGTATTTTAAAATTTGTACAATTCGATTTTATAAAAAATACTTTGTTAGGAAAACAGTCTTCCTTTTTTCATCTTAAGAATAGAAATTTCCGAATAAATAATGATATATTAATAAAAAAATATTATATACATTGAAAATATCTAAAGGATACTTTATAAAACCTTAAATCTATAAATTGAAGTTTTGTTAAAACTTACTTTGCTTAGTTTGGTTTAATTTATAAGGCTTTAAAAAATGTATTTCTAGATTTAATTTTAAAAGAACAAAAAAACGATAAGTTGTAATATAGATATTTTAAACTTTAATTTTAAGATATTTTTTTTACTTAAAATTTAAAAAAAATTCTAAATAATAGTGACAAATTAGAATAATTTAAGTAAAGTATACAACATTATAGAATTACCAACAAGTATTGACAATTTAAATCACTAATTGGTTTAATTAGTTTAAAAAACTTACTTTTTATACCCGACTCGACCCTCTAATAGTTTTTTATACAAAAAGATACATAAAGTCTACTTGTTATATTATTAAAAAAAAGATTATCTCTAAAAGTTACAAATTTCAAAGTAAAAAAAACATTTTCAAACAATAAAAAGTACGAAACATATGTAAGAAATTTCTTCAACATATATAATCAGCTACAAAATATTGGACTAATGTATGCTAATTTGCTTGAATAATAAACAAAAGTAATTTGTAACGAATTATTTAAACTCCGTTTAAAAGTAACATTTTCTAGTTTATTTTAATTTAAAGTAGAATTACAACTATAAACAATTTTTACAAGACTTCGAGAATTTAATAAAAAGCAAGTTTTCAAGTCAGTAAAAACGGTTAGGTGTTAAAGGTTAAACTTAGCAACTTTATTTAAGAAATTCTAGACTTTTTTTATGTTATCTTGGAAGTTTTAGTAGTAATTATAATATAAAACTTTAAAAAGTACTAGTTGTTATTTAAAACAAAAGTATTTTACATGTAAAAATAGCACGCTTTTTCATTGGTAGTTATAGTTAAAAACTTTATTTTAAAAATTGTATTTTGATAATTTTTTGTTTTAAGAATCAAAAAAGTTAACTTGTATGTTTGATGTTTATAGCTTTTTTTTATTATTTTTTTTTATAGTTCTTTCTTCTTTAATAAAATTCATAAATAAAAATTATGGTTTATTTGGTAAAAAAGAACTGTTGAATTTTTCCTAGAGTAATGTTAAACTACAACAAAATCAAAATAAATAACAAATAAAGATTGTTATAAAACTTAAGAAGAATATATATAAATTTAAGTAACAGCAAATTTAAATAAAGTAATTTAAGTATTCAAGTTTTATTTAATTTACTTCTATATTCTTAACAAGTACTTTTTTTTAATTGTCGTATAAATCTTTGTAATTATGAATAAACTATAGTTCAAGTTTACTATATGAATAATTCCATCAATTTATAATTTGTCCTAACATTAAAACTAATAGATTATTATTATGTCGGCCATCAATAACTTTGAAATTTTTTTCTAGCCAATGTTTAACTCTATGCTCAAAATACCATATAAACTAAATTTTTTTTTTGAAAAATACACTTTTACTTATTTTTTACTGTAGTGAGTTTGTTAAAAAGTTTTTTTTTGTTAAAAACATAGTAGCTGTTTTAGGGATAATTTTTTTAGATTTCGGTTAAACTAACTTTAAATGTTTAAGGTTTAACTTTTACGTTGGGTTGTCATCTTTGTAATATTCAATATTTTGAAGCTATTTAACAAATTTAAGTATTTTTACAATAAGTAACGTGTTATCTATTTGTGATAAAACTTTAATAGATTTTTTAATGAGTAAAAGTTTTTTACTAGTAAATTAAACTAATAATTATTATTGAAATAAATTGAAATGATTCACGGAATGTGCTCAGTTGAGACTCAGATAAAAATTAAAAGTAAGATTTTTAAATGATGATTAGCAATTAAAACATAGAAGTTAGATATAAGATTGCAACTTAGAAGCTTGAAAATTTTTATAACATCCATTTACGGATAAACAACGTATCTTATTTTTCGTTATATTTACTAATGCTAGTATTAAACCTTTGTTGAAAAAGTTTCATAAGTTGGTTTTAATCCTAAAGAACTTTTCAATGAATGACAGTGTAATTGATTAAGTAACTTTTAATTTTTTCATTTTAGTTTTCCTATAATCATTTTATTATTCTTACTGTACATGAAAACGTTAATTTGTAAGAATTAAAAACAATTTTTGTTCATCATTTTGGTTTATCTAATCTTGTTTAAAATCAATCTCAAATAAAACAATTAAGATTTTTTTATTTGTTGATAATGATTATGCTATTAAGCAACAACTCTCAACTTTTTTACATGACTTAAATCATAAAAGCTTATTATTTAAACTAAGTAAATAGTTAAAAACAATACTTAATTTATTATAGCTAGATATAAATACAGTAGAAAACCCGATTAGGTACGCACTTTAAGAAGTACGCATTTAAATTTTTTAAATTACTAAGCTGAATTTAAATAACTTATCAATTAGAATATTTTTGGATTGAAGTCCTTGAAAATTGCAACATTTGCAGCTATAACCAGTAAAACTATCCAAGTAATTGCTTTAAAAGTTAATTTATAGTTTTAATAGTTTTGAGGTTTTTGGTAAATTTTTTTTAATCATAAAGTCAAGATTGATATTTTAATTAAAACATGTGTTCACCAAACAAATTGATCATTTTCTTGAGTTTAACTAAATCTATTAACCTAATGTCAAAATTAATGTTAAGCATTTTCTAAACTATACGTTTAGTTGTATTGTAATATACTAGTTTAATTGCAATAAACTATAAAAGTGAAAGGCTTTTTGTTAATTTCCATACTACTTTCTAAATATACTTTTTTTTAAAGTCTTTTACGGGTTTGTCGTCTTTTATAATAGATTTGTTTTAGAAATAGAAAATACAAAACACTTAATAACTTTAGGGATACAGTATAGCTATAAACTATGATAACGCGCAAAAAATGTTTTTTCAAAATAAAACAGAAAATGTTCGCTATTTGGTCACCATGATTCCCAAATGTTTACTCGCGTTATAACAATTAAGCTTTTTTTAAGTCGAAAATTGTCAAGCAAGTTTCCTCTAACATTTTAAAATTTCTTTATCAGTTAAGTTGGTAGCGTACAGGCTGCCCCAAATAGTTAAATCTTTGACCCAAACTTTGTTTTTTAATTTTTTATATTTGGAACAGTATTTTCTTTTAATATTCATTTGTCCATTATAATGGATCCATATAAAATATTTTTTTTGTAAAGTTTTTGCTTGTGCTTTATTAGCCCGCAACCAAAAAAAAAAACACTTTAACAGTTGTGACCTAAATAGGCTTTTTTGGTCGATCAATTCTTCTGTTCTGACTATGAAAATATTTTGCCACTGGTTTACATAGTTGCAACAGATTTCTAATTTTTTTTCTAAATTTTCTTAAAATCTTTTAAAATTTTGAATATACACTTTTTTATTTGTTTATAAATCAAAGTAAAATTTAGTCAAAAACTCTTTAAAAAAAATAAATTGACTTGATGCTACTTTAAATGTCTTCTTCACAAAATAAGATTCTAAGAATACAAAAAAAGTTCATTTTATATACCATTTTTTGTATCTTATCGGTTTTTCATTAATTTACATGTTTAAGTTGTTTTAAGTTGTTAAAAAAGTCTTTAAGTGTTGTTGATCAAAACTTCTCAAATAACAGATTTTTTTGTGTTTTAATTGTCAAACTTAGAGTTTTTCAAAGATTATAGGTTGTATAGGAAGCCTGACTGCAGTTTAGCTAATTTTTAAGTAAAAACTTCTTAAATAGGTTTGATCTGATGTATGTAGTTATTTAAATTTTTCAAATAAGCTAAAATTTATTTGTTATCTTAACTTCTTTGAGCTAAAAAAAAAAATGTTTAAAACAAGTTTGAATTCTGAAAAATAACTTATCATCCTTTGTTAACTATGTTCTATCATTTTAATCATGCCTAAATGTACAATCAATAAAGATTTTGATTCACTTTTAGGCTTTGTTTACAACAGAGCTTTTATAACATTTAGGGAGTTTCCCTTTAACAGACTTATTGACTTACACAACTAAACAATTTTAATATCTGGAAATAAACTTTTTGTTAATTTAAAATATTGTAAAAATGGATGAGGCAAGTGAAGTGTTGGAAAAACTTGAAATCACGGACAGCAGTCTGAATGCAGTCAGCAATGATTTTGAAGAAGAAGAAATCCCAGAAAATCTTGAAAATGAATTCAGTGTTGTGAGTTATACTAACTTTGATATTGTTGTATATTTATCAACCATTATAATTGAATTTTGCAGTATTCACTAATAGAGTTTTAAATCATTCATAGTGTTGTGTATGCCATGTTTGTCTTAACTTAAATAGATAATTTAAACATGTATTATTTATGAATCCTTACAAATATAGTTAACAGGGTTTGTGCTTGTCAGGCTAAATCAGTCTTTTTTAATTTAAAGATTTGAGTGTCTCAGTTTTTCTCAGTTCAAATGCTTGAAAGTTGTTGATAAAAGAAAATTGAGAAATATTTTTAAGATCAAATTGAGATGTGAATTTATTTCTAAATAAAGATTTAGTTTTTAAAGACAAAATCAGTCTGTATTTGTAGAAATAAATGCTTAAAACCTTTTGTTGAATCTCTAAAATAGTTTTTAGTATATTGTTATTTTGTTTTGAGTACATTATATATGTCATAGTTATAAAAATTCATAAAAAGATACAGTTTAAATTACTAAAAAACAGTGAATTTTAATACTTTTGTAAGCATTTCATTTTAAATTTTGATAAAATACGACAATGCACTTTGTTTTATTATAAATCTTCTGTTTATAATGTTGTTACTTAGTGCTTAATTAAACTGAACAATTGTGTTTAGTAATATATTAAATTTTTACAATAGTAATAGATTAGATATAACACTAATTTTAAAACTTATCACTGAATTTGTTATGTTAAGGGCATAGGGGTCAATCACCTTTTTCAAAATTTAGTCTTAATTTATTGAGTTGTAACTAAGCTATGAGTTGCTTTTTGCATATTTTAAAGCTCAAAATATTTTTGAGTTAAAAATGGTTGAAGTCGGAGAATACAATAGTACTAATCAAGACTCCCCAATACCTGAAATTACTTCTAAAAGGGATTTTCCTTACTTTGAAAAAATTTCAGGCTAAAGTGGTCTTAGTCAGGGTAAATGATAAAAAAATCGCGCACAAACCCTGAGTTAAGCAAATTCAAATTTGTTGTAGAGAGAAGAGTAAGTCTGATGTTTCTCTACCAAACAAAAAATAGTTTTTTCAAGTTAAGTTTAATTTTAATTTTTTAATATCTGTTCAATTTGACAAGTAATTGTTTTTACCTTTTAATTTAAGGATGTTTATATTTAAGTTTTTTTGAGTACATTTTGTAACATTTAAACTTAAAAGCATTAACACGCAAATTGTTAGAAGGCAATTATTGCAAGGTGGCCACAAAACCTGGAATCTGACAATTTGTGCTAAAAATTTGAAAAAAAACTGCAAATTCCAAAAAAAAACCTGGAACTTAAACAACAACTCCCAAAAAATTGAAAAACCCCTTAAACAATTTTATATGTGGAGCAGTAAAATTTTGATTTGATACAAAAGATCTATCATAGTGTCTTAGACAAGACTTTAAAAGGTATCTCAGGTGTACAACTCAACAACCAAATAGTTTTTTTTTACACCAGCTCTGGAACCAAATCTTTCTAGAGATTTTTTTATTGTACAATCAACATATATTTAAAAATTTTTGTAATCATCAAATAAATATTTTTATTAAAAAACACATTTAAAGTAGCTTTACATTATCTTTCAAATGATTTTATGTTTTCTAACACAGTAATTTTTAAACTCAATTTAAACTAGAAATAGACCCTAAAACATTTGCTTTCAAAAGCCTGGAAGAAATTTTCCAAAAGTGATTGGCCACCCTGTACTTAGTTAGAACAAATACGTTTTTTTTTTTGGTATTTATTTAGGCCATCTTTGTTAAATAAACATATTTGCAAAAGAAAACTTGAAGTTTTATAAAACCTGTGTAGTTTTACAAATTTGTTATTTTCTAAGCTTAATATCATAATACTGAATAGATTCACTTAAATGTCTATTATGGTTACTTCTGTGAAAATTTGTAAATTTAAATATGTGTTAACCACTTGGTTTAATCTAGCCACATGATTTATTAAAGAGTTACTGGATTCTACTGGCCACATGATGTTAACACATTTACAAGTTTTTGAAAACATACACTTAAAGGTTTTAATTACTTGAAAACTCATTTTTTATAGTGTTATAAACTCTGATATCAAGTTTATATGAGTGCAACACATTGAGGCTTCACAGGCTAGTTTGATATTTTTAAATATCAGATGTACTCCGAACAGTTTGTTTTTTTCAAGATTTTTAAAAAGTGTTAGATGACTGAGACTAGTTTAGTGTTTTTTTCAAAAACTCAGACTTTTTTTGTAATATTTCAAATGAGTTTATATTGATTCAGTTTATTTTATAACTTTACTACAAAATGAATTTACTTTTTTACTGTTTTATTTTTGTAATTTTAAAACACTAACTTTAGCTATTAGGTAGTATTTTTGTTAAGCTTGCTTTACCTAAATCTAACAAATTTATTTTTCATAGCCTTATTAAAGCACTAAATCTAAAACGTGTATTTAAACTCATTTAAAACATAAAAAAATACTAACTTTAAAATATAAAAAAAAATATTTTGACAAAATAACTGTTATTTTTTTTCAGTACACTAAAAAGTAACTTTGATATTGTTATACTAGTAATATGGTTACTGAAAAATGTAAAAAAAATGCTTAAGGTATCAAGGAGGAGATAGATTTTTTGTAAAATAGTCTTTTCTTTTGGTCTGTGTGTTCAATAAGGAACCTATTGAGCTCACCAACTTAGTTCCCTTATTTATTAAACTTTTTTTATAATAAGATGAAACCATATAAATATCACATATGAAATGAATAGGCAATTTTTTCTAGTTAATGGGCCAGTTTTATCTGAAAACGTCATTTAAGGGTGCCAACTTACAGAGATTATACTAAAAAAGAAGGCAAAATTGTAATGAAATATTATTCTGAAAGCACTATGTACTAAAGATAAATCAAATTAAAATCACATATTTACATATTTGTAAAAAATGTTCAA
This sequence comes from Thalia democratica, assembly GCF_965202585.1. Classification (NCBI taxonomy): domain Eukaryota; kingdom Metazoa; phylum Chordata; class Thaliacea; order Salpida; family Salpidae; genus Thalia; species Thalia democratica. The sequence continues at coordinate 63,773 of NW_028139306.1, read as the reverse complement.
CTTTGTTTGATTTGCTTAAGTTTTATTCAAGCTCATGGGTTTTTTCCACCCTTACTCTATGGCAGGGGTTGGAAGCCTTTTGTTACTCAAACTTTGTAACCAATTTTCTTATAAAAAATTGCTAGCAGGCCACACTATTTAGTATAAAGTTTAGAGTGCTGAAGTTATTTCAAAATAGCTCTAGTAAATAGTAGAAAAAAAAAAGTATTTTACACCAAAAATATGATAAAATAGCCAATAGTATAACTTTAGTAAGTAGTATTTGTTCAATTAAACTTTTATTACAAAACCTTTAATTAAATTTTTTGTTTTGTAAATATATGTTTTTATCCAAAAAGTATCTCTTGGGGGCATGGCTTGCAAGCTTCAGTTTACAACCCCTGCTCTATGACATCAAAACTTTTTTGTAAATAATTACTGTGTAACTATAAATTACAACAGTTTACTATGAAGTTTTTCAAACTCAAATTGCCTAAGTAATTTTTTAAACATTTAATACTTTTGCTCGAATTTAAGGGCAGATGGGGGGGAGGGGGGTAAATCACCTTTTTTTAAATTAAGTCTTAATTTATTTAGAATTAGTAAAGCTAAAAGTTGCTTTTTACAGATTTTTAAAACTCACAATAACTTTTGAGATATAGCGGGTCAAAGTTGGAGACTACAACAGGTTCCTTATGGTAGGCACAAACTAAAACAGGGAATAACTAGAAATCACAAAAAATCTTTCTTCTACGTTTTTTGAGATAATTACCTCAAGCTTTCAGGATATGTTCCTTGCAATATCTAAAAAGTTCTGTCAGAACATAATTAGAATAATTAAAACAAAAAATTTATGACAAAAAACTAAAAGAAAACTGTTTTTTTGTTTATTTTTTTAATAGTTTTTTTTTTTTTTTAATTTTTTGTGACAAAATTTTTTAAGTGTTGCAAAGAACATTTCCTAAAAGTTTGAGGTATTTATCTCATAAAACATAGGAAAACATAGATTTTTAGTTAGCTAGTCTTTTTTGCTGTTTTAGTTTGCGCCTGCCATAAGGAACCTAGTGTTGCCTCTAACTTTGACCTGTTATCTCAAAAATTATTTCGAAAAAAGCATCTTGTAGCTTAGTGAAAACTATATACAAAAAGATAAATTTGTGAAAAAAGTGATTTAACCTCCCCTATGCCCTTAAAAACCTTAATATTTATTAAGGCCAATTGTCTTATAAGAGTCTTTGAACTGCAATTTATAAGAACTTTCTAAAAGAGTTACAAAAAGATAATTTGGTAATACCATTAAAATTAAGGCCATAGGGGGGGGTCCAACATTTTTTTTTACTAAAATTAACTTTGGCTTTTATATGAAAGCTTAAAGTACAAACTATAAGCCAGTTTTTATAGAATTCAAAAATATCATTTAACTTTTGAGATATTTAACTTTTTGTAAAAATTTTCCAGTATAAACGTATGGACCGCAAATTTTTCAGGGTCAATTTTCTCGGAAATTTTAAAATTAACTAAAAACCTATCTACTCCTTCATTTTTTGACCTAGAGACTTCAAATTTTTCAGGAAATGTTCCTTTTAATATTTTGAAGAATCCTACTGTTGGAATTTTTGAAATTTTAAAAAATAAAAATTTTATCCACAAAAAACTAAAAAAAAGGGTAGTTTTTTGACAATAATTTTTTTTTACTCAAAATTTAAAAAGTTCCTACAATAGATCTCTTTAAAGTTTAATGATACACATTCTGTAAAAATTTGAGAAAGATTACTCAAAAAATGAAGGAGGAGATAGATTTTTAGTGAAATAGTCTTTTTTCGCATTTTTAGTTTTCGCCTTCCATAAGGAACCTGTTTAACGCCCTTTCTTTGATCGCTTATATCTCAAAAATTACTTTGAGTTTTTTTAAGCGGTTAAAAGTGTCTGATAGCTCAGATTAAATTCTACAAAATAAGATCAAGTTGTAAAAAACAAAGTGGACCCCCCCTATGGCCTTAAGTTTTTAGGTCGTAGCAAGTCTCAGTGTTTAATTAAAGCTTATGTTTTTAACTATATATTACCTATATAAGTTAAATAGTTTTTAGGTAAAAGTATAAACTAGAAAAAGTAAATAAGTATATTAAGTCTTTTAAAAGCCTGTTGCAATAAATGTGTATATTTAAGTTTGTCTTTGCATACCACAACAAAATAGAAATAACTAGGCATAATTACGTCAATATGATTCTAATACATTGATGTAAATAATTTTTTTTAAAGTATTACTTTGAGTAGTTTACTAATGTTTTATTAACTTGATCAAGTATACATATTTAGTTTTTCAATTTAAGCTAGGTACATTTTGTTGTTTTTAATGAAAAATTGGCAAAAAGAGAGTCTTTGAAGATAGTTTACAAAATACTTAAAGTAAACTTGTACAGTATTGAGTATCTTTTTGTCAATACTAAAATATTTTTATGTAACTAATCTATTCAAAATTATTAAACATAAAGTTATATAAGTTCTACTTATGTTATTTGTAACTTTCTTTTTGTTTCTAAGAACATGAAAATTCCATGAAAAGCATAGCATATACGAAAACTATTAAACTGGTTATTATTTTAAATCTAAAATTCAATAAAACACTATTTAAAAAAAACATAGTCCAGAGTCATTAAATAAAAATCAATAAAATAAAAATGTAGGTAACTGACTGCAATTTTGATTTGATTTGAAAACTTTGTTTTCTTCAAATTGTCATATAATTAATACTAGAAAAGTAAAGGTTCTTTACGTAGTATTTAGATAGATAATGGTTTGCAGAACCAATGGTTATCAAAATAAATGTTTTTTTTATTCTTCCAGGCAAACGAGGAAAACATGACAGTTAATTAAATTAAAAAAAAAACATTTTTGGAATTTTTTTATAAATAATTGTAGATAAGTAAGCGTTCTTTATGTAGTATTTAGATAATGAATGGTTTGCAGTATTTTTAATTATACTTTTACCTTTTTTTATTCTTCCAGGCAAACGAGAAAGACATGACATCAAACCAGCGGCACCTGACCGAACTGGTCCAAGTTGAGGAAGACGACCACCAGATGTCTCTGTTCAGAAGCAGAAGACACGTGTTTGTACTCACCAGCAACGCGAAACCCGTGTTCTCGTTGCTAGGCGACGCTTACAAGTGGGCCCCGTCCATGGCGGCCGTGGTAGCCCTGCTGGCTTGCTTCAATGACAGAAATGACAATCTGAAGTTAGTTGTTGTTTTAGTTGTAATAGTATTATATATTCAGTATTTTTATAAAATAATTATTTGACTTATTTTATTATTATTCAATTTATTTGTCTTGTCAGGTTTTAGCCTTTTTTTTTCTTATTAACAAATTAACACTTAGTATTTGTCAAGTATGTTTTAATCTTTCATAACGCTTTATCAGCACTTTAAAAAATCTAGTTTTTATAATTTTGATTTTTAAACATTTTTTAAAACTAGCAATTTAAAGTAAGGCAAAATTATATTGTTAATACATTTATCTTTTTTCTAGTTAAAAAGCAGAGTTTTGCAATTTTTTTTTTCATAAGTCCCTCTTTGAAGAAACTAAAAAAGCTACGACCCCCTCTCTCAGAAAAATATGATAAATACGCCTATGACTTATTTTTCTCTTCACTGTTATCTTCAGAATATCTTGTTAGATTTCAAATTATAGCCTCATGTCCCCCCTGTGTCCCTTTACTACTCATAAACCCTTTTAGCACTTTTGTAGCTTATGGGCCCCTAAATTTCTGAAATAGCCTGCATGGGAACTATATGGTCCATTTTGGGGAACTGTGCTTTTGAGCTTGATTTTAATATTTACTTTACTTTCATTTTAGTTTGTATATAAAAGCTGAGTAATGAACTATAACATTACAAAAGTAAATTATATTATTTGGAATTTTTATACAATAAAAGAAAACAACAATTTGAAGTAATGTCATTTGTAGAATAAAAACTTTAATGCTTAACATGCACTTTTGTTTCTCAAGTTTAAAAAATTCTTTTGTTCAATGTCTTACTAATTGTTACTTTGCTTAGGTTTTTTATATTATAATTTGCAATCTTTATGTAATCTTTTAATAAAACAGTATGCAATACACTGAATAAAATAAATGGTCAAATACTTTTCAATTTTTTTCAAGTATTGTAAATGTACTATATTCTAATTTTGAAACCTAAACATTAATTTTAGAAACTAAGTTCTGTTATTAAAACTCTTACTATTAACAACTTGTATGCATGTATTACTTAACTTTTATAAACAGAGAAATTATAACAATTTTTGCCAGTTTATAACTTAAACTTTTAATCTCATGCTAAAAAGTCAACATGAATGTTTTACAAAATCATCTGGTTTGTACCCTGGTGTTTAAGATTAAATTTTTATTTTCGTAAAAGCTAATAGTTGTACTAGTTAACAAACTTTTAAACACTTAGATATTTATTTAAAATTGATTTTTTTCACTGAAAAAAATGAGCAAGCTGTTTTTTGGCAAAAAAGGATTTATAATTTCGAATTTTTCTAACACAATTTTCATTTTGTTTTAATAGAAAAGTAGCTAGTGTTTTTTATGTATTTTTAAAAACCTCCGTTTTTTTTTAATTTGTTTTAAAGTTTATAATGAAATAAGTAAGTGTATTTATATTTAACAGACATATAGTAGCTGGCAGCCACAAGTTCGTGTTCTTGGATAAAAGTCCCCTAATTCTCGTGGCTGTATCAACCGGTTATGAGTCAATTAGACAGGTAGTTTTATTTTTGTAAAACTAAAATATATATGTAAATTGCTTTAACTAGTTCTTATAACTCATTAAAATAACGATGCTTTACTTTAATTTATTTAATATCTAGCTATATTTTGATTATTTATAATAATAATATAGTTTTTTGAAAATATTTGTACTGATGAACGTATATTTAAAGTGCGTTTTTTGTTTATAACCACATATTAACTTAACTTTATTTAAGTATGTGCTAGATATTTTTTCAAATGAATAGCTTGTGTTGTAACTTATTTAATTGTTATACATTTTTACACAGATGAACATATATTTGGAGTACGTTTATGACGCAATAATAAGCATAATAACCGAAACCAGACTGAAAAGTATTTATTCTCAGCAGAAGACGTATGACTTAAGAAGCGGGCAAATCGGAGGTTTTTTTTTTTTTTTTTTTTTATTTAAATAACTATAGGCTATAGTTTGTCATACAAAACTTTCATAACATGTACAAAAGTATAGAAACGCAAAAATCAACATTAAAAAGTGTCCTACTTATATAAACTAATCTTACATTCAACTTATGAAAACAATAAAATTAACTTATGTTTGTTCAATAACATATTATTACACCTGCGTTAATCTAGAAACAACAGGATTCTTACTCATACAATAAAAAAAAAACTAGTTGTATTTAGTTAAAAAAATCATTACAGAAATTCTAAAAGTACTATAGACACTTAGATCTGGACGTAGAACAAATTGCAAGACATAAATTTAAAGAGTAGAGATAGATATTTGTCTAATTTAGAATCGAACAATTAATAATTAAAGTTAATTAAAGACTGTTGTAATAATTTTTTGTTATAAAACTCTTACAAATAAACTAATTCTGATTTCAAATAATACTCAAAAAAATTAAATAAATTTAATAGCTTAAATTCAAATTTATACGTGAAATTTTAACTAAAACTATTCAATTAGTCAAGTGAAAAGAAACATCAAATATTCCTACTAAGATTCTGACATCAAGATTAATTTAGGTTAACAGACTACAATACATCCAAAATAAGACTTGAATTATCTTCAAACAGATTCCGACATCAAGATGATAACGAATTTGTGCGATTCAATGAAGCGTGACGTCACTTATCTGCTCCAATCGCATCGCTGCTTTCCTGTCAACTGTGACGTCAGAAACGAGGTTGGCGCGATACTGCAGTCGGTCAAGAGGGACGAACTGGTGTACGCATTACTTATCAGCAATGGGTCGGTTGATTGTTATTTAAATGTAGGAGATATATGTTAATAAATTTAAATGAATAAAGTACACAGTAAATAGTTTTTTCGTGAATTAAAAAATAAATTCAAAAGTTACCTTTATTTTAATTAGTTGTTGATAAGCAATGAGTCGGTTGCTTTGTGCTGATTGTTTATTAAAAACTATTGTTTTGTTTATTTCATGGCATTTTATGTTTTTCCGTTTAGAAAAGTATCATAAAAGTTTCGTTTCTATTTTTATGTATTACGATTTGAGCTAACTGAATTAAATTTGTCATATCAAACTTCAAAGTTTTAAAAATTAATTATATTACAATTTTTTCAGTTAAAAATCTATCTAGTTTTAGTCAAACCTGGATTTTCTGAAGTGGTTGTAGCTTTTTTAAGATTAAAATTCATTTAAAGTTTTCCAATTTTAGATGAGGTTACACACAGTTTTTTGTGCAACAATTCAAGTCAACAATAATTGTTTATAAAAAAAAGTCATCATCAGTAAAACAACATTTTGTCCTAGTTATATTACGTAGCAACAAGTATTATGACGTCACAGGTGTGTTGTGAGCACGTGCAGAATGAAGGACCAACCACTGCACACGAAAGACGTGCAGATACTGCTGAACTACATTTCCTCAACGACAAGCTTCAATACCGGCGAAACGTGGACCCCAATTTGCTTGCCGCAGTTAGTTTGTTGTAAGGCTGTTTGTAGTTTTTTTTATATATAAAAAGTTTATATATAGTTTTTGTATGATAATCTTTCATTTTATATTATGTTTATCAACCCCAATTTGCCTGCCGCAGTTGGTTATTACATAAATATTGGTGTTTTATTTTTTGTGACTTTTACAAACATTAATTAGTTAATAATCACATTTTTTGTTTAAATATTAAAATAAATAAGCAGTTAATAAACAAACACATCACGTATTGCTCTCGTATGTTGAGAGACTCTTGTTTATTCATATGTCTTCTGTTTGATGATACAATAATTGTTTAGGTACACTTTCAAAATTCAACCGCGTTTAAAATCCACCCGATTTTTTTTCTTTATTAATTTGTTTTATTAAACTTTTGAATTTTTAAATTTATTTTTTATTTATTTTTCACTATCAATGATACCGCTAACCCTTACCCTCGATTGGTAAGCGGTTCTCAAATTTGACTGGGTGGATTTTGAGCATGTCCCAATTTTTTGTTCATTCATAATTTTTATGTCTACTTGGTTATTTGAATATTTTTACAAAAATTTTTGCAATAACTTTATGATAGTTTTTAAGAAAAAGTTTATCTAAATTTTAATTTAAAGACTTGTTTTTTATAAAATCCTGCATTTCTTACATAGATGGTGTAGCTTTAAAATTTGTATATTATAGTTAGCCAAACTTAAAAAACTAATTTCCACTTGTAACAGTTTTCGAAGCGACGGTTTTTTGTACGCTTATGTGAGCTATTTGGACGAAAAATTACAAACTTGCCTCATACTACTGTCTGTTGACAAGGAGCACTTCTACGAATTTCAGCAAGACAAGAAAGTAGTCGTTGAGAAACTCGAAAAGTAGGTTGTATTATGAAGATAACAAAGTTCAGTTATATTAATGGCCATAAGGGGTTCAACATTTTTTCACTATCATTAGCATTGGCCGTTATGTAAAAACTAAGAAATGTAAAAACTAAGAATGTATATTATTGGTATTTTTCACATAAAAACAAAACCTTCTGAGACAGTTGTTATGTAAACGTATAGAGGGGTTATTTTTCGTTGTCATATTTATCAAAAATTTCCTAAAAGTATAATTTTTTTATTTTTTAATCAACTGAATTAAATGTTTTTGGAAACGTTCCTTGCATAATTAGAAAAACTGCTATTGTAACAAATTGAAAAATATGACTATAATAAAATAAAAGTAAATTTTTACTCAGAATTAAAAAAACTACATTTGCAATGTTTATGTTTAAGTTAATTTCAAACTGAGAAATTTTAAGAACAATTGCTTGAAAACTGTAGGTAAAGATAGATATTTGTAAAACAGTGTTTTCTTACCATGTTCCTTCCATAAAAAACCTTTGAGCTCTCTTATATACCCTCTTATCTCAAAACTAATCAGAACTTTAAAAAATGATAAAAAGCAACAGCTAGCTAAAGTGAGTATATTTAAAATAAGATCGACTGTAAAAAGTGTTTATCCCCCTATGGCCTGAAATTCGATACCTAATATATTTTTTTTTAGTTTTGAGAGCTGTAAACCTTGGAAAATATTTTTTTGAAAGTCTAAAAATATTCAAAGTTATTATATCTTAATGCTATGTAAAAAAGTAACAAGATTATTCTTTCAAATAATGGTTAATAAGTTTTTAACTGTATTTCTAAAAATTTGTTTTAATAAGTTAAATCTCGTTATGTTTTAACTGTTTTAAAATTTAATATTTAAGCACAAATGAAAACATACATTATTCAGTTTTAAAGTTCTTGTCTCATTAGACATACGTATTCTATATAATATACTGTTTACAATGTTGTGTTTAAGTTTTTTTAAGTTTAAATTCGTTTGTAAATTAGAAAAATACCTAATAAAATATTTTGCAAATGTATACAAATTAAGTTTTACTTTTTAAAATTAAATTGTCATCTTTTATTTTATTTTTATAATTTATATAAAATTTTTAGTTTAAGTTTAGTATTCAAAGTTTTATTTTGAATCAAATCATACTAATATATATTCTTTTCAACAGAATAAAGTTTATGTCACTTATAAATGACACCATCGTAAACGGATTCTACACAGTCAAGGACTTAAATATTCATAATTTGTTACATTTTATTTACAAAAAGAAAGAATTGAATCAGGTTTGTTTTAATGTTTTATTTCGAAATTTTATGAACTTTTAAATCATGCTTTTTTCTTTATTAACCTTTTAATTCAGACAATATAATAAAAAATAAAGTGTGCCAATTAAAGTTTATCATAAAGTTTTAAGTCACTGAACAAAAAATAAAATAAAATTTTTGATGTATAGACACCCTTGAACACGATGTATTAAAAACGATAAAAAAATATAAACGAAGCACCAAAAATATGTTAAATATTCTGGAATTACTTTAGTTGTTGCAGCTAACTTATTCAGTAATCGTTGAAAATTATCAGTGCTAAGTTTAAAATTCTTTCACTTAATTAAGTAAAAATATAATATTCAATAAAAAAATGGATTTGCTTCTCACACCTCATTGAATGATACATAGGTCAATCTAAAAGATTTTTCAAGTTATTTCCTTTATTTTTATTGTTATCAAATCCCCTTTAGTATAAAGTTGGCAACCACGGTCATTATTTGTCTAAAATAATAATTTGAACTACAAACATTTCTAACGCGTATAATGTTTACAAATGACTATAACAACATTAAGATCCACAATTTTCCAGTTCACGAGTCCCGTGTTCACGGCGCCATACAATGAACCCGAACCACGTGACAGGTTATTAGCCAATTACGAACTGGTACACGGTAAAGTGCACGATGAAAACTGCCCGCTCAAACTGCTGTACAAGGTTGATGGGAAGGAAACTATGCTTGCATGGGTATGTGGATTGTATATGTGTGATTAAAATTTTATAGATTTTTTTGTTGGGTTTAAGATGTTCATTTTTTTTAATAGCTGTTAGTGGAAAACGCTAATTAATATATAAGTGTAACACACTATACTTTGGTGGGTTACACTTGTATATTATAAGATTAAGATTAATATATAACAAAATTGTCAGGTATAATTATGTTGTTTTTTATTTTAAAGCTATGAACATGAAAATAAAAACATGGGTGGGTTGAAAATATATATGTTTTATCAATATATAACTCTTTTTATAGCAGCAGTATAGCTTCTAAAAACTATTTTAAAATAGCAAACTTATTTACAGAGTTCACAATATATTTATACCTCTTTCAATAATTTTCAATAAATAAACAGGAAAGGTCATACAAACTAGCGTTAGTATTTAGTTGAAGTTATTGTTTTATTTGGAATATGAAATTGAACTATTTTGTGCAAAGTCCTTTTTATAAATGTATACTTTCAAAAGCATACTGGCTTATTTATTTAAGGTCCATTAAAGGTATCCAGTATTTTAAGAGCTTTATGTAATTAAACTTTGTTTGCTGGATACATATACATATTATGTTTTTTTCTAAAATACTAACAATTAAAATAATGTTTTACAACTTTTCCTAAACCGGTTTGATATTAATTCCTAGTGTAATAATAACAATATGATTTTAATAATATTCACTATAAACAAAAATAAGTTTTAAGGTATGCTCGGAAAGCTTAATTGCAAATTACTTATTGGTATAAAAATTTATTTTTGAAATTGACAAAGGTTTTAGTAAATTGTATAATAAAATAATTGTTGAAATATAAATTTGTACCTGTATGTATACATAGTTATTGTCATTTACTTAATTAATCTTGATAAATTTGTATTTCAATTCTTTTGAATCTTAAGTTTTCAATATTTTATAAAAAGTAAAAAAACATTTGGTATTGGTTTTTTTTTTATATACAAGCTAATATCAGCTTTTCTTAAATCTTATACAATAAACTGAATATTTGATACAGATTTTGAGCAAAAATTATTAAGTAAAATTTTAGAACACATGTGTTATAGCAACCAAATATGTTATATAAAACTAAATCAAATAAAAATGTTTACTTACAAACACTTCTTTTATAACAGCAAATAACAATATGTGATAAAAGTAAATAAACTTACAATAGCAGTTGTATCAAAACAAGTCAACTTGTAAATAATCTAGGTCATTAAACCAATAACAAGTTTTTGAAAAAAGTTTTAAGTCTTTTTTTTTATAAAAACTTATTTATTGAAAATAAACTTGTAATAGCTAAAAATAGATAATTTTTTTTTAATTCTATAAAAAACTGTCTTTATTTATACAGATAGCAACGAATTTCGAGTTGTATGCCACATTCGGTCCACTAGTTACCAAGCAACAAGTTATCGATTCAATACAGAAAGTTCTTAGTTGGATTGAAATTAATTCAAATAAATTATTCATGCACAAACAGTTTACTTTTTAAACAAATAGTTTTTAATGTCTTGTTTAGATTTTCTTAATTTTTTTTTATGGTTGGTAATATATTTTAAATATAAATATATTTGATAACACTTTGAAATAATTAAAAGAAGAAAGGTTTATTTTAAAATTAAGAAAATTATGTATTTTTTATTTTATTTTCACTATCTCTCCTAAAATTGTTGCAGCTTAGAATATTTTTAACAACTTTTCTTTGTAAAACAAATATTTTAATATTTTAAATCACTGCCATTTTAAATTAAAGCTTTATTTTTAGGTTAGCTGCTTATAGCTAAATTAGTTTTGATTTTCCACAATATTTAACTTATTTTATTTCAGCCCATTTTGTATGCAATTGAATATAGTTTTTTTACTTTTTAAAAACGTATTTTAAAATCAAAACATGCTTTACTGAAAACAACAAATACATTTTATTTTACTTTAGCGGTGCATTTTTAATTTAAGAATATAATAACAATTTTCTGTTAAGTTAAATTAAGTTGTACTTTTTATATTATTTTATTATTTTAATTAGTGATATAAAAATTTTTAGAAATTTCATAGTTTAAAAGTTAGTACTAATTCAAATATAAGTTTTATTCATCACAAGTAATATAGTTAGTTTTTTGTGTTGATCTTTTCTTTGAAGCTCTTATTTTAACAAAACTAAACGAGTTTTAACTTATGAAAAACTGCTAAAATTTAACAGTTATTTTCGGTAGACAAAAATATTCTTATTCTTTTATTTTTCACAACTTTCTTTTTGCAGTTGTGATTAAAAAAAAATCTTAAAATATTCCAAACTTTCTGCTTTCACTTATGTAGTCCAAATTGTTTTGATTAATACATTTGATACGGGTTTCCGTACTTAAAAAAAAAGTATTTATTTTTATTTTTTAGTCTTTTAGATAATATGTCTGTCAACTAAGTGTTAGTAAACAATCTTGTACTTTGTTTCACCTCTAACAATTCTTGTACCGAAACTATTAATTTAATTGAAATGTGTTCATGTTTTATGAAAATATATGTTAAGTTTAAAAAACTTTTGTTTGCAAATTCGCATAAACTAAAGGCAAATATTATAGTTTTTCTTTGATAAAAAACATGATAGTGAAAGCTATTTTTAGTATACAAAAATCCAAAAGTGTAAGGGTGTATTAACAATTTAATAAGTTTTCCACAATTTTGGATCAGACTCAAAATGTTTGCAACCATGCTTTAAATGTTGATTTTAATAAATTGCAACCATGCTTTAAATGTTGTTATTAAAAGTACTTGTTAATTAAATGAAAAAGCTTCAAGTTTCTAAAGTCTTAAAAATGTAACAAATTTTATATATGGGGTTAGCAACGTACCGCAAACGATGTATTTATAACTTTGAAAACAAAACAAAATTTTGCTCTTTTCATCATATTTTTTTGACGAGATCTTCTTTTGTTTTGTAGTGCTCTTCAAATGATATTTTCATTGCAGGTTCGCTCTTGAAACATTTTTCTATTTTCTATATAAAAATTTATCATAACGGTGGAGCCCGCTAAGAACTTTTTCAAAAATTTCGACCATTAATAATAAGTGGTAAACCCAATTTCTGCCCACTAGAAAATTTTTCAGCTTCTGTTACAAAGTTTCTACAAAGATTCTGATTACACTTGTTTTACAAGTTGACATTTGAAAAAACATGCTAAAGTGCAGTACGAACCAGAAGATGGGTGTCAGAATGGCACAGCGACACTTTTGCACGGCGTCATTTTAACACGATAGCTCACTTTTACACGACGGGTCAATTTCGCACAGAGCCTTATTTTGGCAAAAACTAAAGCTTAATCTTAGCTTGGTTAATTTTTAGGATTAGTAAAACTTTTACTGAAGAGATGAAAATTAAATGTGAATACTCTAAATTTGTAGAAACTTAAAGTTTTAATTATAATTTTCTGTTGTTTATAAGTTTTTAAGAAAAACTGAATTTTATAGTATTTTGTAGATGTTATAGTAATAAATATTTTGAAACTACTTTATAACAATCCTAAATGTTTTCAAGCTTGTTACTTCAAAATCATATAAATTTTAATCTAAATAATCCATACGAAAATAAATTCTAGAATTTTAAATGAAAGCTGAGATTTTTCAAAACTAGGTAAAAAACACAAAAATACAAAGTTGCTTAGAAAAATTTAAATCTGTTTTTAGACTTTTAGTGTATCATTATTTACTGATTTTGTAATAAATGTACAATTTTTTATAACTCTTTAAACCACATAGTAATACAATAATCTTAACATTCTACAAAATTCTTTTATTTTTTAGGCTAGAAAAGCTTTCAAATAATAACCTTATCTAATTAGACTAAAACTTATAAATTTAAATAAATTGACAAAAAAACTTGAAAATCTAATACTATATATTTTGAAACTAAACATATTTTTTTAAGTATTAATTTTAGTTTCATAAAACATAAACTTGTTTTAGATTAAAATTTACTTAGTACTACATTTAAAACAATATTTAATTCTTCCTAGATTAAAATTGTATGTAATTTAAGTTTGCATTTTTATTAATCTAATGAGAGTTTACTTTAAAATTTTAATTTAGTTTTTTTACAAGTGTTTTACATATTACAGAATTCTAACTATTTATAATTAAAATTACATTATCAAAAAACCTTTCAAATGAAGGTTCAAAAAGGCTTGGTTGGTGCAAAATAACGCTCAGTCAAAAATAACTTTAAAAGACGCTGTAAGCAAAAATAGAAAAGAAAGATATAATGCAAAACTGACGTTGTACTAAAGTGACGCCGTACAAAAGTGACGCCGTCCAAAAGTAACCCACTGTGCTAAATTGACACACCTTGCTAAAATGACGACGAGCAAAAGTGACCTACTATGCTTAAGTAACGCACTTTGCTAAAATTATGTTGTGCGAAAGTGACCAATCGTGCTAAACTGACGCCGTGATAAAATTACCCTCCGTACCAAAGTGATGCACCGTTCTAAAGTGATGCTGTGCTATTCTGACCCGCTTTCATACCAGCAGAGGCGGGAAAATTTTCTAGTAATAGAAACAGTTTACCACACAAACTTTTTACGAGTACCAAAATATCAAAATTGATTGTTTGCTGCAATTTAGCTTGGAAAAAAATATACCATAAAATAAAAAATATCCATGAGTAAGATTTTATTTAAGTAACCTTTTGTATGGGACTACTATATACCAAAAACTAAATCGAGTGCAAACTTCAGACAACCCTCTTATAAAAAGTCTACATAAGTTTCACGCAAAGTGTATTATTTAGTATCACAAAGTTCTTGGGCAGTGATTTCTGCATTAAATTGGGTTTAGAACTACGTTGTCCACCTATATTTTAACATTATAACAAATTATTTTTTAATAAAACTGTTTTAACGTAAGAAAAAATTAAATGCTCACTTTGTTTTGAGTAACATAAATGATGAATTTTTATAAATACTTTCTTTTGTCTCTTATTTTACTAACTTTGATGGAATACTTATTGGTTGATGGTATTTTCACAGTTTAGGACTATACTGTACCCGAAAATTGTTATTTTTTTTAATATATTTAATTTTTCAACGGTAAAAGTTATTTTTTTTTAAAAACGACATGTATTTAAAAATAATTTTCTAAGCAGTACAATAAAATGTGTAAATATTTGATTTAAGCTAAGAGTAAGTTAAAAATAAAAGTAGGTATTAGCTTAGAAAAACACTCTTTACAGTACACAATGTTGTTAAATTTAACAAAGTAATAGTTTTAGAATAAACAAAATGCTCTATTTAGTTTCATTATCATAATAATTTATCAAATGTTAAAAAAACAATTTTACTACAATTGTAGTGTTCTAAAAGTAAATTTAAATCAGACGATCGACCAGAGAACGAATTTTAAAAAATAAAATAAAAAAATTTTGTTCCCTGACAAAATTACAAGGTTCAAACGCTGTAACGAAAGAAAACCGATGGACACTTTTATTTTTAGCCTCCTAACTTTTGAGATCCTCATTTTAACACAAAACACAATTTAATATTAACATTCTTGTTAAACGAACATTTCCTAAATTAACTTATTTATGATGTTTTTTTTTCCAGCTTTTATTTAGATAATAAATTCAAAGTACAAAAAAGCAGCTTGTTTGTATGTTCTACATTTCTAAGCTTTTGTTGTAACTTTACAGTAACAATTTATATTTGGCTTTTAGTAGTGAAATCAGTTAACTTAAAACTGATTTTTATTTGTGTATTTGTTGCTTGTTGGAACACAAGTCGTGTATTTGACTTTGAACAGTTGATTTGCAACACAGCAGTCAGTTTTCAGTTAGAAATAAAATAAAATTTTTAACTGCTGATTTGTACGATTTTGTTAGGATGTTACAAATTTAAACTATTACACAGCTAAGTTTTTATACTTGACTAAATTTCTAATTTTCTAGATTTGTATTTATTTTTATTGACTTTAAAGCTTAATAAGCTTGTTATTTTACATTTCCTTGTCTTGATTTTAATTTTTAGACTTAAAAGTACACCTAACATGGTCCCTAAATATAAACCTCCTTCTAGTCTAGATGCAGCAAAGCTACCCTCTAGAAAACTTCCTCCACCGTTTAGCATGGTCACTTAAACAGCCACTTGGATGCATCTGTTGCCGCTCAAAAATTAAGATTTTAAAATAATGCTTAGTAAAATTTTTTAACGTTGGGAAATCACATAAATAGACAGCACAAAAAAAAAGCTTTCTAGTTTTATACCTGCTGATGCAAATTACTTTCTAAAATTTTGCTTTATCCCAGTATATTTAATAAGGGGAAAAACTATTTCACTAAAAACTTATATTCTTCTTTATATTTTAAGTTAATTACCTGAAACGGCAAGGAAATTTTCATTGCCATAGTTAGAAAATTCTGTATTAACAAAGTTTTAATAAAACGAAAAAAAAATATATAATGCAAAAACAACAAAAAAATTTTAGTTATTTTTTTAATTTTTTTTTATTATTTTTTTTTAGTCATTCTCCACGTAAATTTCATCCTATTTAATACTGTCAATAGAAACTTCATCGTTTGTAAATATAATAGTATTATTTTTTTTTTTTTTTTTATAACTATAATTTAAAGAATTAGTCTGAATATCATAAATCAAAAACTTTAATAACTAAAAGAACTTGTCTTAATAATTTTAATGCTAATAACTAAAAATATTGTATTGCAAAAGAGCTTTAATCTTAAAAATAATTAATTTGATAAGTTATTTCACTTAACTGAGTGTTTTTTAATCTGAAATGCGTACCTTTAAAAGTGCGTGTTTAATAGAGCTCTCTACTGTATTTAAACCTTAAAGTAAAAAAAAAATAAATTTTTGCTTTTATTAATTATAAGTAAAACTATTTAATGATTAATCTTAATTGCGTACCTTTAAAAGTGCTTTATCGGGCTCTGTACTGTATTTAAAGCTA
This sequence comes from Thalia democratica, assembly GCF_965202585.1. Classification (NCBI taxonomy): domain Eukaryota; kingdom Metazoa; phylum Chordata; class Thaliacea; order Salpida; family Salpidae; genus Thalia; species Thalia democratica. The sequence goes on along the minus strand of NW_028139306.1, from coordinate 47,226 downwards.
ACAATAAAAAGCTGAATATTGTTTTTTTTAATAATTATTTAATGAAATAAGTAAACGTTTGTATGAGTAAAGCTATGCAAAAAAAAATTGTTGCTTAATTACATAATCATTAAAGTAAAATAATCACATTTGTTTCATTAAAAAATAATTTTTAAACCAAACTAAATAAAATAGGAATTAAAAATAGTTTTAAACTCTAACAACTTAACGATTACATGTACAAGGAAGGATAACAAAAACATTTTATTGTAATTTTTTATTGAATTATAGGACGATTAGATATTATAAGACTTTTAGTATGCTTAATCATGTAAACTATCTCGTAACTGAAAACTATTATAGAATTAAAACCTGCTTATAAAGTGTTTTAAACAATTGTTTCTACTAGCAATTAAAACTAAAGACGAGATAAATTTTTGAATCGTTAATAAAACTAGTTAATATATCTAATGTATAAAGTTGAGCGTTTATATCTAATATCTGATTTGTTTATTAATCATCCTTTAAAAATCTTACTTTTTCTAAAAATTGAATCTCAACTAAACATATTTCGTAAAGCGTTTCACTGGATATAATTTTAAAGTTATTAATTAAAAAGAACTTTTATAGTTGTAATATTTATTAAATTGTTCTTTACAAAACAAAATCATTACTTTTGTAAACGTATTTAAACTCGTTACACAATTTAAAAATTTTGAGTAATACAAAAACATCAACTTTAGAAAATTAAACAAAGTAGGAAATAAAAAAAAAACTAATTTTACTGACTTAAAAACAAACAGTTTTCCTCGTAAATGCTTTTATATTTATATTAAAATTAAAAACAATACATTTTACCGAACGTATTAAAGTGAAAAAAAAAATTATGTTTAATTTATTTAGTATTTCAAATTTAATCATTAGGTAGAAGGACAAATGTAAAGGTTTTTTGTGGCTCGCATGTTTATTTTCTATTAGTCCTAATAAAAAAAAAATATAAACCTTAAATAGCCACACTTTTTAATATAAATTTTTAAAAAAATTTCATAAAAGACATGAGTTACCAGTTTTTTAAGCTACCCCAAAAGAATTGTAGTAAAATGCAAATTTTTTTCATAACCTATGAAGACATTATAAGTTCAATTAACCACCTAAAAGATAAAATCATAAGAACGCCAGAAAACATTCAACCCTATTATATCAAGCATGTTATCCAATCAATAATTTTTCCACTATCATTAATATTTAATTGCTCTCTAGAACTATCTGATGTTCCTAAACAATGGAAAACATCTTTTATTATTCCTGTGCACAAGAAAGGTAATATACACGATGCATTAAATTACAGACCAATATCTCTAACAAGTGGCTTTTCAAGAATTTATGAGCATATTGTATCTGTAAAAATTCTCAATCACCTATTTGATAACAAATTTTTAACTAACAAACAGTTTGGTTTTGTCCAAAACCACTCATCAACCATTCAACTGTTAACATGCTTACATTCTTGGTTACTTCCTTATCTCAAAAATGATTTTTATTAAAGTAGTTTATACGGATATTCAAAAAGCCTTTGATTCAGTATCACACAAAAGATTATTAAAAATTTTTAATCAGTATGAGCTACATGAAAACTTGGTTGATTGGTTTGATAACTTTTTAATTAATTTATCACAAAGAGTACTCATCAATAATACGCTTTCTGACTCTTTAACAATCTACAGTGGAGTACCACAAGGTGGTGTAGTTGGTCCCCTTCTCTTTTTAATTTATTTTAATGATATTTCTTCAAACATTGATATTAAAAGTGAGTTAAGCTTATTTGCAGATGATGCTAAAATCTTTAGTCAGTCAAATACTTCATTACAACTATCTTTAGATAATATTTACATATGGTTAAAAAACAAGAAAGCTAAACTTAAATCCTAGCAAATGTAAAATTCTAACCATTAAAAAAAATAATATTCTCCAAATGACCTTTTAATCAATAACATCAAGTTACCAGAAGTTAAAGTTTTTAAAGATTTGAAAATTTATTTTTCCGAAGATTTGAAATGGAATGATCATATCAACTATTTATATAAGGTTGAACAAACTACATGTTATCAAATATTTAAAAGTTTTGAAACTAATTCTGCTTCAATTCTGACAAAACCATTTAAAACATACGTTCGCCCTAAACTTGAGTTTAGTACCCAAATTTGGTCCCCCCATTTAAAAAAAAGGTATTAATAAAATTGAATTTATGCAAAGGAGTTTTACTCGTCATATTTGTAGTTGTTGCAACATATCTTACATATCATATGATGATAGAATGATTAAATTTGGCTTGGAATCACTGGAATATAGAAGATGGGATTTATCTATTAACTCTTTACAAAATTATCAATGGCACATATAAAAGTTTTTAAACCAATTTTTTTTGTTTTTCCCAAAATGAATATCAACTAAGAGAAAATAATTTGAAAACAAAATTTAAACATGATTTTCAAAACAGTTAGTGGCAAGGCTCATTTTTTCACAGAGCAAAAGCTATGTGGAACAGACTACCTCAGGTAATAGTATCTTGTGAGGGAGTTGAACAATTTCATTTAAAGCTAAAAATATTTGACTTAAATACAATAAATACCAGTAAAATTCACTTATTTTCCACTATAAAAAAATATATATTCTTTTCCCTACGCCTCCCCCCTACAAACTATTAGTTTACTTATTTATTTTGTAATTATGAATTTTGTTTTATAAGCGATGATTTTAGACAAACTTTTTTATTGTGTGTACTAATTAATATATAAGTCTGAATTTTTTGAATTCAATTTTTTAAAATTTAGTTCATTTGTATATCATATTGTGTTTAACTTTGTGTTTTCATTTAAATTATGTTTATATATATGTATATAATATATCTTAAAGTCTTGAATATAAATTTATTTTCTTTTTCTCTTTTTGTGTGTCCTGTTTAAGTGGCTCAGGTTTTGATGCCGGAGTCCAACATTGCACAATAAACAATATAATAGTAATAAACTGATAAAATTATTCTTATAGTAAACTTAAACAAAATTTTATGCCTAATTACTCAGATATACATAAAGCAAAAAAATTATTGCTTTGAATACATAAATATATTTATAATTACTTATAAAATGTTTTTTGAAACTAATACTAACAATCAAATATATACTTTTAGTTTTAAAACTTTCTTCTTTTTATTTTTATTTTAACTGTGTTGGAGTTAAACGTTACTATACATAAAACTTTAAAAGGTTTTACCAAATTTACAAACATTTTTATTAATGAATTTAACTAAGAAAGAATAAACTTTTAAAAAATGACACAAAGTTATAACCTTCAAGCATACTAGTTTATTTTGTAAACTTCAAACTAAAAATTTAATAAAATTTTTTGTATTATTGTTCAAATAAAGTTTTTAATTGATATCTTAAATAAAAAAATTAATAATATTTGCAACATGAAATATACTTTTGTTTAAAAATAAGAATAAATATTTAAAAATTATTAAAACTCACAATAAAAATTCCTAAATGTTAGGAAACTTCAAACTTTGATAGTATTGCGCAGTTTTACTTAAAACATATGTTTTTACATACTTCGAAAGTTTCATCGTTCTAAAAATCTAAAAATTTTCCCTCGTAAAAAACTTAAAAAAATTAAACTAACACGTAAGTAAGCTGTAAATTAAGAAATGTTAACTTAAAGGGAAAATAATCCGTAAAAAAAAATTATTTATAAAAAAACAAATTCACGTACATTAGTCGTTTGTTATAGTGCTATAGTATATTTGAAAATAAATTTCATACAAAGTTACGTACTTTTTTATTGTTTTTTTCGTTTTACTTAGAAATTAAAACTTTTATTAATGATGAAAATTTTTAACTCTTTATAAAAAGAAACAATTTAAATGTCTTATTTAATAAAAACTTATAAAGGAATTACTAATTAGAAAAATAATAACTTTAAGCAATTATTGATAACAAACCGAAATTTCGGACTTTACCCACAAACGGTAGCTCCAGTGCATATGCACTGAGAGCACTTAGTTAAGATCACAACAGCGGTTTCTTGCGACTATAACTGCTTGATGAGTCCTACAAGGGCAAAATCGGTCGTAGATTGTCTCGGATGCTGTTGTTGTTGGTCGTGCGGTGAAGTTTATTGTTTATTATGAATAAAGTTAAAACATTTAAATTCAAAATAAACATTTAAAAAAAAAATTTCTCATGAATTTTTTAAATATTGCAAGTAACATTTCTTAAAAGTTTGAGATATTATTTAAAAAAACATAGGAGAAGATAGAAATTTAGTGAAATAATCTGTTTTAGTTGTTTTAGCTTGCGCCTCTATAAGAAATCTATTGTTGCACTATAAATTCTGGTATATCTCAAAAATTATTTCGAAATATAAAAATATGTATAAAGCAACTTGTAGATTAATTAAATATCCTTAGATAAGATTAAATTGTGAAAAAAGTGTTTACTCTTCAAGCCTTTAATTCAGTTAAAATAGTCTACTTCTAAATACATTTTTTTAAACATATGTTTTGTAGACCTTAAAAAAGGACCTTATTATAAAAAAATACTTTTAATAAGTTTAAAGTTCACTTACTTCAACTTTTTAATTTTTCCAAAATCTATTAACTACTATGCAGTTATAATATTATTTGGTCGAATGTATTAACCTATTTAAAAGAGATTGCAAGTTGTCCAACTCATTAATATGAGCATAATAAAATAATAAATATGGAATTAAATGAATACAAAAAGTAACCGAAGCTCAAAATTAATACGGACATTATTTTATTAATGATATTTTAAAAGTCTTTTACCTATTTTTTAAACAAAAAACTAAATTTAGCTAATCGCAGTAAACAGTTAAAGAATTAAAGAAATATTTGTTATTGTTTGTTCACGATTCAATTATTCGTATGAGAAGCTATTAGGAATGATTTATACATTGAAAGTTCTATTGATTGTTAAATAGAAAAATTAAATGTACAAACATGCACAATAAAACTCAGAAGTTTGAACCATTTATACACTTTTTTGATTAATCTAAGAGCATAATTTACAAAGTTTTTGTTAATAAACTGTTTATAATAAATTAAAATGGTGTTTTAATCAAATATTTTTATTAAAAAACTTAAACTTTGTTAATACAGTTATAAAATTGCAAGGTTTTTTCAAATACATACAAACAAAGGGTATAAAATATAAATAAAATAAAATTTGTTACTGCAAATAAAAAGCTATAAACATAAGTTTTAAACTTGAAACATTGAAAAATATAGTTTTAAGGATTTGTATATGTATATATATATTTTGTAAACGTATAAATTCGTTCATAAGCAAAACTATAAAATTGTGCTAGAGTAAAATCACAAAACATCATAAATTTCCCTTTTTTAATAAATATATTTTAGTCGTTTTCATTCTTTGAAAGTATAAAAATATAAAACTACTGAAACTTGGTTATTTGATTAGTCAGAGTATACACTTTTACTAATTCTAAATGTTTGAGCTTAGTTGATAAAAATTCCATAATTAATTAAATTTAATATTTATTATGATAATCAAAAACCTTATAATCATAAAGCTAGTATTTGTTTAAACCTTTCTTAAAGTACTATAAAAATCTTACACTAATAATAAGAATTATAAAACATAAAACTAACTAAGTTTGTTGATTAGTATTAAAGTATTATTTTTTTTGATTATCTTAAAATACATACTGATATTGTTTATTTAGATAAAACCATAAAAGTAATTTCTTATTTAAAAAGTATCAATTATTTTATCATTTGTAAACGATGCAAAATACTAAAAGATTAGAGATAGCAAATGTTTATTATATATATTAAAACAAAGATTATATTCTGATCGTAAAAAAATATGTTATTATATATGGTATACTTAACCTTATTTACTTTATGTTTATCATAAACAATTAACAATTATTTTACTAGTTTTAACTGGCGGGTTAAATTAAAATACATAAAATACTATGTATGTAAAACTAAGTAATTTCAAACTAGTTTTTTTTCAACATATGTATTAATTAAAACATAGTAAACTGCTCTAAAGTTTCATTAGGTTTAAAAATTGTTAAGTTTTAAAATAAGTAAACATCTAATCAATTCATTTTAGTATTTTTATTCAAATGTGTAGTTGTTGGTACTAATATTAAATTTTCTTAGCTAGAGTACTACTTAGATATTAGTTTTAATTTCATAAATTCTTTAGTAAACCACTTAAAACTAACGTATTTGGTTATCTATACCTTGATCCGAGGATAAGAGGCACTTTTTCTACTTGATATAAATATTCAGTGAATCAATTATTCTAGAGTAAAATAATAAAATGTTTGGCAAAAAAGTCAAATAATTTTATTTTAAACGAAACCGATCTTAACACTTACATTAAATAAAGCTAAAGTCTAATTTTTTGAACAAATTTTGTCTGTAATTTAATTCATAAATACTATTTTTTAAAAACTATTGTTATTTATTTTAGCTATTTAATTAGTATTGAAGCAAAACAAAGTCAATTGAACGTGATATTATTAAAAAAAGATGTTTATGAATTTTAAATTTATTGTTATCCTACTGGGATTATTACAAAGTATACATGGAAAAGGTAGTAGTAAATATTATTTCAATTTATAGTATTGTAAAAACATATCTAGAATCTTTTTCAACGAGTAATTATTTAGTTTGACCAAAACTAGTTTATTGATCTTATTTTAAGCAAACTAAATCAAGTGTCATAAAAACCCATTGCACAATTTTTCATAAAAAAAAAAATTGCATTATTTTAATTGTTAATGTTGTCTTTTAAATCGGTTCGTACTTTAAGTAAACAGCTTTGTAAGTTATACTTTGATGTTTAATTTTTATAGTTTATAAATTTTCGAAAATTCTGACAGAAACATGCGATCATAGACCTGTTATGGTGAGCAACAGAACTGTCATCCCGACAAACTATAAACGTGATTGGCACTTTGTTAAACTGTCATATCCTGCCAATTCGTATTTCATGAACAAAGGACATGAATTTGTCATTAGCATAGTACACCCTGATGGTAACCAAACTAACATGGTAGCCGGTTACAACTTAAAGAACAATAGAGGTTGGTATAAAGTAGACACCAAACCACGAATATTCAGGATTGAGGATGAAACAAAGATGTACAAGAATGAAACCTTGTTCTTCTCAATTATTTACTCTCGTAACCACGCCAAGCCTGGTACTTACACCGTTTCTTTGAAAGTAAAAGACTACCTACCGCCGTGTGAACATATAAATATTACAATAAAAGGTTTGTTTACAGCTATTGTTTGATAGTTTTAAATCTTTAGAATTTTAAAGTTTGTTTTGATTATCATGTAGGTATAATTATTAAGTACTTTATTTTTAGAAAATTAATATTAACAGTAGATAGTTTACTAAAATGTCATGTTGGAACTAGAATTTTAACTGTTCTTAAAAACTGTTTATTATATAATTAGTGTAACAACACAAACTTTATTTACGACATAACATTAAATTCAAAATCATTTTACTTTTAAATAAATTTTTTAATATTGGTCTCCACACAGATTGTGATTTAGTAAGTGACAAATTCAAAGTAGTGAGCAAATCTTCGCGCTGTTGCAGCAGCCTTACGTTAAATGAACTTTAGTCAAGTAACTATTATCTAACGTTGCCATCAAAAAAACAGATTGTGATTTAGTAAGCGACAAATTCAAAATAGTGAGCAAATCTTCACACTATGACGATACTGGAACTGTTTTGTGTAAAAATGGGCAAATGTTTTATGAAGACTCTTTTGTATCAAACATAACAGCGAGATGTAATGAAAATGCAGAATGGGATTTCAATTCAACTAAACTGCATTGCCTCAAAGGTTTGCTTAACATTTATAAAAAAACCATAACACAAAAGTTTAAAAAGAAGTTCTACTGAAACACTAGTTTTTTTTTCAATTAAAGTTATAAATATTAAAGTGTTTGTAGTTTTTTGTTTTCAAAAATTAAAAAAAAATACTTTTTAAGCTTAAATTTAAGCATTTATCAATCATTTTAACCACTCTAAACAAAATATATGTACGATTGTTTTAGTCTTTCGTTTTCTTTAACGAGTTAGCTAAATAATAAATTTGTATACTATAAAAATTGATAAACAAATATAAAAGCGACATTAAATCTTTAATTTTTTCTGCAGTAAGAAATTCCTAATGACGAATAACCTTTATCTTTTATTTGAACTAATTATAATTTTTGTTTTCATCAACAAATTTGTCATTAACTTTTTTTTTTTTTTGCAATCTATGACTTCACTTACAAAATTTACAGAGGAATGCGATCATAGATCTGTTATGGTCAGCAACAGAACAATAATTCCAACAAATTATAATGGTTTAAAATTTGTTAAACTGTCTTATCCTGCCAGTTCGTATTTCATGAGTAAAGGACATGAATTTGTCATCAACATACTGCATCCCGATGGCAACCAAACTAACATAGAAGCCGGTTTCAACTTAAAAAACAATCGAAATTGGTATAAAGTAAACAATGGGCCACGAAAATTCTCGATTTATGACAAACCAAAGATGTACAAGAATGAAACGTTGTTCTTCTCAATTATTTACGATTATCATCAAGCCAAGCCTGGTACTTACACCGTTTCTTTGAAACTAAAAGACTATCTTCCGCCGTGTGAATCTACAAATATTACAATAAAAAGTTTGTTTTGTGTAAGATTTTAAAGATTTTAGAATAACAAAGTTTTAAATTTTTTTTAACTTAGATTTGCTTAGATAGTAGCTTTTGTAAATTATTAATTTCACAGCAGAATAGTTAGAAACATTTAATTTAAACATAGCTGTTTATATTTACAATACTAACGTTGTGTTAAAAATTGTTTGAAAAGTTGTACATCGTAGTTGATATAATGACGTAATAACATTTCGTAGTTACATATATTTTTTTATATTGTATAACTTTTGCACTAATGTTTAGAAAAGTTCAATTTATTTCAAACCTACAGTTAACGACTACAAACAATTTTATTGTTTGTATGAAACATATGTCCTGCTATTTTCAAACCCATGTTTTCTCAATAAATTATTTAAAATCCCTTTAAGTGGGCTCTGTGGAAAGTAATTATTTTATATAATCACATGATTATATATGTATATATGTATATGTGTGTGTTATTATAGAACACTGCAGTTTTTGTAAGACAAATTTTTCTTTAACCTCCAAAACATATTGGCTTGATAGTCACTTATACTTCAATAAACGAATATTATAACACGGACATTTTAAACTAAAAATTTTAAAAAGCTTTACGTCGTTATATTGATAAGTTTTTTATTAGAACAATTAGTCTGAATAATAGAACGTTATCTAAAATAAAATAAAAAAAAAAAGAGTTTTGTTTTAAACTAAAGTTTCATGTTTTTTTCAATGGAGCGTATTACAAACAATAGAGCGTTGTTTTAAGCAGTTTTTTTTTTGCTGTAAAGTTTTAGATGGTATTGTGTTTTAAAAGTATTCTATTTTAATAGCTATTGAGATTTTTATTACAAAAAATTGTCGTGTTCATTTAAAACATCCAAATTCACAGCAAATTTTTTAGAGAAATTTCTCGGAACATACTAATCAAATTTTTTTTTTATAAAATTTATATATTTATGACTGTACAGAAAAATAGACCTAAACTATATTTATTGTGTTGCTCGTTTAAAGTTTCAACTAAAACATTTTGAGAAATTTTTATCTCATTCGGATTAGTAATCAAGTAACTAACACCTAACCTTGCCTTAAAAAAACAGATTGTGAACTAGTTAGCGACAAATTCAAAGTAGTGAGCAAATCTTCGCACTATAATGATAAGGGAACTGTTTTGTGTAAAAACGGACAAATGTTCTATGAAGATTCTCTTATATCAAACGTAACTGCAAGATGTAATGAAAATGCAGAATGGGATTTCAATTCAACTAAACTGCATTGTTACAAAGGTTTGTTTATAACTTGTCAAAAAATAAAAGTAGTTCTAATATTTTTAAATAACTTCTACTAGAATACTACTTTTGTTTGCTTTAAAACTAAAAGCATCTTAGTCTTTTGTAATGTTTTGTTTTTATAATCTTAAAAGAATTGTATATATTTTAAACTTAAACTTCAACCATCAGTAAATCATTATAAAATTTTAACTAAATATATAAATATTTATAGTTAATTAAATCTCTTTTAACCTTAAACATGTCACAAAAACTGTAATTTAGTATTAAACAATACATTAACAAAAGTAATAATGACACTAAACGTTTTTTATATCACAATCAGCATTGCCTATTTACATCTAGGTCATATTTTATTTAAACTAATTATAATAAACAAGTTTAAACTTTAAAACTTATTGATGACCTTAGCTTGTTTATTTTATTTTCATAAATATGTTTGTTATTTTGTACGTTATATACAACAATGTTATCTTCAACTCCATTGAGCTTAGGAGTCAAGTAACTATTATCTAACGTTGCCTTAAAAACAGATTGTGAATTAGTTAGCGACAAATTCAAAATAGTGAGCAAATCTTCACACTATAATGATACTGGAACTGTTTTGTGTAAAAAAGGACAAATGTTTTATAAAGACTCTTTTGTATCAAACGTAACTGCGAGATGTAATGAGAATGCAGAATGGGATTTCAATTCAACAAGTTTGCATTGTCTCAAAGGTTTGTTTACCATTTTTACAAAAAAAATGTTAAAAGTTTCAAGATAACTTCTAATTCAAAACACTTTTGTTTGAATAAAAACTAAAAACGCCCAAGTTTTCTGTAACGTTAGTTAATAATATTAAAAAATTTGTACACTTTTCAAATATAAACTTCAACCATCAGTAAATTATTATAATAAGTTTCCACATAAAATAATAAACATTTACAATTGTTCTAATCATTAAACATAATATAAATACTAAAGTTTATATATTAAAGAGATGCATAAACAAATATATCAATGACAATAAACTTTTATTTTTTGTTACAATCAGCACTGCCACTTACAACTAAGTTATCTTTTATTTAAATGGTAAATAGAAAAAATAATTGATAAAATTTAAAACTTTAAAAATGTTCTAAGATTTTAGCTTGTTTATTTTATTTAAAATAAATATGTTTGTTATTCTTGCTTTTCAAATACTAAAGCTTTCTAAAAGGTTTTAGTTAGTTATCTAAACTGAAATGATAATAAGCAAATTACAGAAGTATAAAGCGTTCAATATTATACTTTGTGTTGATTTTGTATTAAAATTTATGTTCAGTGTTTTCTACTGTGCATTAAGTTTATTGCAATAAAAAACTCACAGAAGAGTGCGATCATAGATCTGTTATGGTCAACAACAGAACAGTCATCGCAACAAATTATAACGGTTTAAAATTTGTTAAACTGTCTTATCCTGCCAGTTCGTATTTCATGAGCAAAGGACATGAATTTGTCATCAACATACTGCATCCTGATGGTAAAAAAACTAACATGATAGCTGGTTTTAACTTAAAAAACAACCGCGAATGGTATAAAGTAGACACTGAGTCAGAAATATTCGCGATTGATTCAGAGTATAAGGATGAAACAATGTTCTTCTCAATTGTCTACTTTCGTTATCAAACCAAGCCTGGTACTTACACCGTTTCTTTGAAAGTAAAAGACTATCTTCCGCCGTGTGAACATATAAATATTACAATAAAAGGTTTGTTGAGTATCAGTCTCAAATCATTAAAGTTTTCAAGTTTGTTTTATTTCTGATAAAATTATGAATAAATAGTTTTTTATTTTTACGTAACTTTTGTTAATCGTAGCGTAGTTTACTAAAATGTCACTTTAAAATTAGAATTTAATTTTTTTTCAAAAACTAGTGTAGAAATTATTATATAACTAGTGTAAAAACACAAATTTTTTTTAACGACATGACACTAGTTTCAAAACCATTTTACTTTTAACCAATATTTTTCAATACCACTCTTAATACAGATTGTGTGTTAGTAAGCGACAAATTCAAAGTAGTGAGCAAATCTTCGCACTATAATGATAAAGGGACAATATTGTGTAAAAACGGACAAATGTTCTTTGAAGATTCTCTTGTATCAAACAAGAGTGCGAGATGTAATGAAAACGCAGTATGGGATTTTGATGCAACCAGCTTGAATTGTTATAGAGGTTTGGCTACAATTTTTTTACAATCAAAATAGGAAATAATATACATATTTTACTAGTTTTTTTTTAGTTTTGGTCAGTTCGACAAATTAAATTGGAGTTAAATGTTTAATTATATATAATTGTATAAACTAAAGCTCTACAGAGATTTGTATGATATTGATATATCTCATATATGAAACAGCTGTATGAAACTGTTCTTTACTATTTAACTTAATTATATATCTTATATAGATATATATGTAGAACTTAGTTGTTTGACTTGATAAATCAAATCTTTCACACGAGCCCACCTTAAGGGCTTTATTTATAAAAAAAATTTATTTCAAGATGTAAAAGCACGAAACTCGAGTCCTTCGAGTTTTACATCTTAAAATAAACCTTTTTATTTATATATATATTGAACACATAAATGTCATTAATGAATTTTGTTAAAAAAGTATTTTTGGTAATGGATGCATTTGTTTTGTCTTTCGCTTTTCATTACCAAAAATACTTTTTTAACACAATTAAAACCAACTAAATATTAAAACAAAATAAAATCGAAGCGGCAAACACGAGTATTTTATAACACTTTTCCCAACAGTCTAAAAAATTGTTCTAATAGCTTAAAACATTTTTCCAAAATAACCTTTTTAAACTTTCCTAAAAAGCATAAAATAACATTCACAGCGTATTTCAAAATCAGCTAATCGTACAATAAACTGTACCATTACTACGTCACAATTATTATAAAAATTTTTAAAATCGAAATTTCTGTTCACAATTATAATAAACTTTAACTTACTGACGATCACATGAAACTTTACATTTCAATGTGTGAAACAGCTTTTTAAATTATAGTTTTTATATAAGTAGATAAATACATATATATATATATATATTTTAAAAGTCTATTTAATAGTTTTCTATAGTAAGCCATATGGCCTATTGGGGGCAGTTACATAATTACATATACTTATTAGGGAGAAGGCATGTGTAGAAAAGGGTCCACAGAGGGTCATGAGGCCATAATTTGAAACTTACTTTAAATATTCTTAAGTTAATGTTGAAAAGTAAACTATATTGAAAATACAAAATATTCAGGTGTAATTAAGGGAAGTTTTACTGAGAAATTTTGTCTGAGGGAACCATATTTTTGTTTTCTTTAAAGGGGGCCTTTTGAAAAGGTCAAGGAAAACCCTGGTGTATTTTATCAGCTAGCGCGGCACTTACTTCACGAAAACCTTAAGAGTGTAGAAACACAATTTTTTACAGAAAAGCCTTTTAGTACTACTTAAAAGTTTTTTAACATATATGACTGTTTAACAAAAAAAAAAACTAAGATTTTCTGCTCGAAGTTCTATAAACTTTAACTCCATTGAGCGTAGTAGTCAAGTAACTAATATCTAACGTTGCCTTGAAAAACAGATTGTGAATTAGTAAGCGACAAGTTCAAAGTAGTGAGCAAGTCGTCACATTATAATGATAATGGAACAATTTTATGTAAAAACGGACAAATGTTTTATGAAGACTCTTTTATATCAAACGTAACTGCGAGATGTAATAAGAATGCAGAATGGGATTTCAATTCAACTAATTTGCATTGTCTAAAAGGTTTGCTTATCAATTATAACAATTGTCTTTTAAGAGTAAAAATAATCATTTTGTGAAAAGCTAGTTTTATTCTAAATAAATTTTTTAGTATTTTAACTTTTCGTAATTTTTTTCGTTATTCTTAACATAATTAAAGCTATAATCATGTTTAATTTTATTAAATACATCACGATATATTAGAAACAGTGTGAGCAAAATCTAATAACAGTTGTTTTAAGATTTCCTTGAATTAAACTTGTTAAAAGACATTAAATTTAAGTAAAAACGTGAGGACAACAAATTAAAACAGTAATAATAAAAGTATACTGTTGTCAGAAATGCCTACTTAAAACTGAGTGATATATTATCAAAATTAACTACAACTGACTTTTAAAACTTAATATTTCTTATTGACTTTTTGATCATAATCTTTATATAAATGTATTTGTATCTTCATCCTAATAAATATAAGACAATTCATCCTCTGTTAAACCATAACTTCACAAAAACAGTTTCTGATATATTTTTTTTCTCAAAAAAAAAAACATTGCAGTTTAACAAACTGTAAAATTATGCACAACTGGTTTAATTTTCAATATAATTTTTTGATATTTTTAAATCATTAATATTTGTTCTTTAAATTTTATCTAGATTTGCTCAGATAGTTGCTACTTATATATTTTTCAAACTTTTGTACGATATTGTCATAAAAGATGAAAAACTTGTTTTTTTTTAGTGAAACAACCCGAAATTGAAACTACAACATCAAAAAGTCAAACCAACAACACAACACAGTTGTTAGCTACAACAAGCAACAGCACGACAACAGCAAATTCTACAATCAATACTACCAGTGAAGAAACTTCAAATTTAACTTTATTTGTCTCTATCACTTGTTTGGTTTCAATTGCTGCTTTTGTGACTTTGTACTTCATTGTAAAGTGCTGCAAGAATAACTGTTGCGACAATTCAGGTTTGTTAATACTTATCTAAAATCAAGACAACCTATCTTGTTTATACTTAGTTTAAATTAAAATACATAACTCTAGATTTAATAACAGTAACGCAGTTTATGATTTATTTCTGTTGATTATCTAACATCAATACGAATAACATTAATAAAATATTGTATTAAGTTTGTTTACTTACATAAGTACAAAATACACTAATAAATTATTATTTGAAAACAGGTCCAATAATTGCTAATCCTGATTTTGATGACTTTGATGACAGTTTTAATGATGATGACATTTGTAATGGTGACTATATTGAAGATATATATCTTTAAGCTTTTTCCTTATTAATACTTATATCCACATGTAACCGCACTTTTGGTCAATTAAGAAATAGTTCATATTTCTTCATTCTAACAATAAGCTGAAACTTAACATCAAAAGTTTTATGTATAATATGCCTTATTTTTATTAAAAATATTTTTTTTTACTTTTATAATCAAGTTGTTTAGAAGTGATTTAGTCCTAGTATATCAATAAAATAACTGTAACAGAATTAACATAGTTTTATATCATGTTAGTCTTCTATACATTTTAAGCATTGCACTTATTAATTTTCTGCAAACCGAAAAATTATTTTAAAAGATATTTATGACATTCAATAACAGTTTTATTACTTACTATTAAAACAACATTTAATGTTTTATGGTTTTTTACTAACAATAATAGCTTTTGATATTTCCATTTGTTTTTGTACTTCAAATATAAGTGTAAGTAAATATTTCAAACACTTATATTAAAATTTCTAAGATAAAACAGTTTGATTTCATTTCATTTACTGTTCTGATTTTAAATCTATTGAACTAATTTCCTTTATATAACACCTAAGTCTGTTTTTAAGAAAAATAAGTTCCAGAGTCTTTAGTTTTACCTTACTAAACAAGTTTTCCTTTCTTGAAAATAAACTATAGTTGTGTCAAGTTTAAGAAGTTAGTTTACAAAGTTAGGCAAGTTTGACGTTATAGGAGTTTTTTTAATGCTGATATACTGCCCTATTAGTGACATTTGGTGTGCCAAATTTATTATACACTTGTAGAAATGTCGCATGTTTTACTAATTTTTTTAAGGGTAGAAACTGCAAAAAATGAAAAACTTCTCGGTATTAAAATAAGATTGTTTTCAACATACGAGACTTTGTGGTTGAATTGCAAAGTCCCCTGTTGGTTTGTTATTGAGCTGATTATTGTTCAGTTGACTTAAATATTTGAAAGTTATTTAAAATTATTTTGTATATTATGTTTTGTAGAAACCATAAACTGAGTTGTAAAATAAAAAAATTAATAATTATGTTGGTAAATAGTAAAAGCTAGGTTTGTATTCTTTTTTTATAGTTAACAATAAAAAAAAATTAAGCTTAAAACTTACTTTCAGCTATTACCTCCAATGAAAAAATAGTTTTTTAGACTTTTAACTATGCTTTAGATAAAAGCATTGATTAATGAAGAAAATTAAGGTTTTTTTTTACTTTCGTTTTATACTAAAATTATTACTCTATTAGGTTCTTTGCAACTATCTAAAAAATTCTTAAAATCACTCTGTTTATTAATACAAATAATAATACTTAAAAAAAGTTTGTTAATATTCAGTACCAAAAAATTTTAAATGTTTAAATGATTATTAAGAGTTAGGTTTGTATTGTTTATTTTGTAGCTTACTTCAAAAGCAAAATAGTTTACAGCTTGATACTTTCTTACACCTATTACCTTTATTAAAAATACATTACATGCTTATCAATCACGCGGTAACTAAATACTACTTTACTCAACGTTTACTATCATGATCAGCTCTACACAGGTTTTTCTGATTGTACGCACAAACGAATGCTCGAAAGTAACAAAATGATTAATCCAACTTAATTAGACTAAAACAACAGTTCAATGTGACTGAGTTTGACTGAAGAACTATATCACAGATTATACTAATTTTATACATAGTTTTGAAAACTTCTTACAACTAAAACTAGCTTACTTGAAACCTTAAAGTTTTATTTAAATCATTTTTATAAACAAAAATATTCTTGTTAAGAAACCTTTATTAAATTTTTTTATCAAAATAAGAGGGTTTATTATACAACAGCAGCTAAGAGCTCTGCAGCTTATGTGTTTAACTATACAAAAACTACATTGCTTAAAGAAACAGTAACATTACTGTTTTACTTATTTGTTGTTGAAAAGCACTAATCATGTATACATATATATCAAATAGAAGATAAAAAGTAATTTTTTAATTTAGAATATCTTTAAAATCATTTTTTGTAGCAAAGAACAAAAGTTCTTTATATCTGTGGATAAAAATATTTTTTTTGCAACATTGATGTTCTTTTTAAGTATTTGAAAACAAATTGTATTTTGAATACATCTATATATAAATAAATATATATATATATATATGTTTATATATCTTTGAAGTGTTCAATTTTACGATTACTAAAATGATTATTTGAAAGTTTTATTTATAATTATGACTATTTATTGAAAGACAAAAAAAACGCTCAAAACACTTGGTCATAAGACCTGGTGCACAAATAACCTTTCGATTATTGAGTTGCACACCAGGGGTACCAACATCTTGTCCAGGACAATTGAAAGACATTATTTAAGTTCTGACGGTACTCGTATTGCTAAGAGGGTTTCCTGTAAAAAATATTAATTTTGAATTATAAATATATCCTATATCGAAAAATGTTTTTACAAAAGCTTTAAAACTTTACCACAAAGTTTATTTTGAATTTAAGTTTGCACGTAACAAATATTTTTATGTCAAATAAATAACTTACCATTCGGGCAATACTTTGCTCTCAGTAAATCAAAAGAAGTGTCTTTCTTCTCTTTAACCATTTTTTGCCGCTTATTTTGAAACCAGATCTAAAACAAAATACAAATTAACTTTTGACAGAGAATTATAACCTAAAAGCATACATGATTGTTATAATGATTCAACCCTTTTGTAAATTCAGATAGTAATATGTTCAGATAAAAAATATTTGTTTTACTTCAAGTAATAGTCTTTTATTCATACACATTTACGTTTACTTAAAACAAAAAAATTTAAAACAATAATAAAACGTAGTTTGTTTTAGTTAAAACAGTGTAACGGTGCATCAAACTGTATCTGAAATTGTTTTTTGTGCTTAAGGGTTAGTCCCAGAAAGAGACACATGCAAACACTGGTGCAGTTTAATACAGTTTAGGTGAGGAGAATACAAACAGTCTAAACTGCTGATGTAATGCTGAATAAAGTTATGAACATCGCTAAAATAACCATTACAGAGTAATTGGGGCATTCTAACCACAGCCTGCTGCAGTAAACATAATATTTAACAATATAAGTTTATATTGTTTTATTGTTTTGTGTTAAGTTTTTGTAAAAGAAGGTTTCCTCATCATAAGTATTTTAATATCTTAAGTTTAAGTCGTTTGTTCTCATTTTAATTGAAAAATTCACAAGTTTAAATTATATTATATTTGAATTTCATTTAAATGTTTTAATAACATTTAAAGTAATTTATAAAACATTAAGGTTTTATATTTTACATAGTTCTTTTTAATTGTTAGTGCTTGCAATGGTCCTAAATATTTTCATTTATTGTTTTACCTTGTTTTATAAAGAATAACGCTTAGTGACATTTAATATAAATATTAGCATAGTTTAGCTTTAATTTAATTATAGTCGTAGTGTGGTTGTACACTACAGTATAGCCTTATAACTCGACTTAAAAAAAGACAATGCTTATAAATAATAAAATTTCATAAGGTTTTTGTAAAGTTTAAACTCGTAGCTAATTAAAATTAAATATACATTTTGTAATTACCTTATCCTGAAGCTGCTTAAGATTAATAAGTTTATTTATTAACATACCTGTATTCTATCGTAAGGTTTTCCAATTGTATCAGACAACCATCTTTTTTGTGCTATACTCGGATGTTCTGCATAATAAAAGAAAAAACTGTTAAGAGTGTCAACCTGCGCTTCTCTGTACTTCGTTCTTTCTCTAAAAAAACAACAAAATCAGTTAGTTGCGTGAACTTTATTGAAAAAAACTTTTCTTGCTAATTTACTTTTATGAGCTCTTCAAAGTAGGCTTAGCAAATGACTCAGAAATTAAAAAAAATAAAAATGCTTTGTTTAATAAAGTGTTAGTCTATATTCGGTGTATAAAAGTACACGAATTATTTGTCTGTTTAAAGTATTTTTAGTGTAAATTTACGGCAAACACTAAAATTGAGGTTTAAATGTTTGCTCACTTTTTTATAGATTTATAGATAGATTATTTAGTTGTTAATTTTTTTTTCTTGATAGACAATGTAAGTAGAGGTTTAACGATTTTTTTAGATTATGAATCATTAATAGAAAACTTTTAGATAGTATAAACTTTTACCTCTTTTTGTCTGTAACTTTTGTTGAATTGACCCTCGTAGTAGAACTCATTAGCATATTTTGAGGAACCTCTTGAATACATTGGGGATCTATTTGAACGTATTGGGAACCCATCTGGATATATTGAGAACTCGTTTGTACAGTTGGATAATTTACTTGCGTATATGGAGGACACATTTGGATACCTTTTTGATTTCCTTGAGTACCTTGAGGATTTTTATGAACGTATTGAGAGCCCATTTGCATATATTGAGAACTCGTTTGTACAGTTGGAGAATTTACTTGCGTATTTGGAGGACACATTTGGGTACCTGTTAGATCTGCTTGAATACCTTGAGGACCTATTTGATTGTATTGAAAACCAGCTTGCGTATTTGGATCATACATTAGGTTACCTTTAGGACCGTTGTGCAGAACTTTTGAGTTATTGTTATGTAGCTGTTGTTGCTGGTTACTGTGAAACTGTTGCTGGTTGTAATCATGTTGGCAATTTTGCAAGTTTTCATCATCTGCCTTGTTCACTTGCCATTGGTTAGGATCGGTTTGTTGCTGATACTGGTAGTTTTGATGTGAAGATGTCTGCGTTTGTGAGTTTGGTAGATTCTGTTGTGAAACCTGTTGTTGTTGTGGAAACTGTTGCGGTTGAGGTTGTTGTTGTGGAAACTGTTGTTGTTGTAATTGTTGTTGTGGAAACAGCTGATAGTTGTGGAAAGTGTTGTTTATAACACTTGCTTGCTGACTAGTAGAATCGTAGTTAATCATTGTGTCAATTTCTAAAACATGATTTATAAGTTAGCATTTAAAATGGCAAGTAAACAAGATAAAAAATATAAAAGTGATGCAAACTTAGTATTTATAACTTAAAAAATAAACTAAAATGATGTACCAATTTTTGATATAAATTGTAAATTCAAACTTTTATTTATAACGGGTCAACGTTTAACATTTTCATGATAGTTTAAAATAAAGCGTTGAACAAATAATTAATTTTTCTACTAAGAAAAAAATTAAGGTTTAATTTAAAAGTTTCTTTTTTAAAAACTAAACACTAAGTAAATTTTTAAACTTAGAACAACAGAATACTGTTCTACATAACGATTTTTTTATATTAACCGAGTATTCTAATGCCGAGCTTAATAATAGTATTTTTGACCGAAAAATTACAAATTAGTGTGATATAATTCAAAAACAAAGACTTATTAACAGTTTTTTACCTTGACCAAAACAAACCTAATCAAGGCAAATCACTTAATAATAATAGACTAATATAGAAAACACTATTTTTGCTAAAAAAGGCCAAGGAATTTATATTAAGTATACCTTTTGAAACTATGACTAAAAGTATGCAATTAAGTTAAATTAAGAATTAAAGAATTTTTACTTAAATAACTAGAAAAAGCTAACAGTATTAGATGTTTAAGGTAAAACTTTCATAAATCTTACAAATTTTAGTCTAAGACAGGTTTTCCTAAAATTTGCGGTAGATCTTTTGAGGGATTTAGTATTAAGTCCTTTACAAGTAATTTGACAAAATGGGGAGCAATTTGAATACTTTGAGGTAACTTCATCATAAATTTATGATATTTGCTTATTATAACCTACTGTCTTACCACTGCCTTTTTGACGAAGCAAAAAACATTTAATAACCAACTATTTAACATTATCTTTGACCTAAAAGTAATCTAAATTAGGTGATTTAATTAAAATGTTATTGTCTGATAATTACATTATTTTTGACCCAAAAATGACCTAAATAAGTTCTATCAATTATGAACAAAAACGCGTTAAATTATTCAGTTTTTTGACTTAAAAAGATTTAAGTAATGGACATTGATTTTTCTAATTGTTTATTATAAAAACTATGAGTAAAAGTAGTTCTTTGAATTTATTTAAATTTAAAAACACTTTTGGCCTAGAAAACTAAAAAAAAATACTATTAAAATTCTATAAGAGATATAGGATTCTTACAAGTGTCATTAGATTATTATACATATCGAAGACCACACTATTCTTTTTCGCTTATATTACTTTATATTTTGAACAGACATAAGTTTTTAGTTTTTTTAGTTAAGAAAATATTTTTGTTGTAAGTATGAAAAATATACACTATATACTAAGTATAAAATAAATAAATTTTTAAGTGAAGAAAAATGTTTTAAATAAATTAAGTTGTCATTGGGAAAAAACAAAAATATATTTTTTAATAACATATTGTTCAAAAGTTTGAATAAATAATATTTCATTGTTTAAACACAGTAAGCTTAGTTTTAATAAAAAAGTTTTCAAAAAATGAAATTATTAATTTTTTCTGATGAAGAAGCTTAGTAAACGTTTATAAAAATTAGTTATTTTAGAAAATAAATAGCTAATACAAATAACAAATTTTGATTTTCTGTAGTTAAGTAAAATAAAATATGTTTAAAACAACTTGTTCAAATTACTTCATTATTTTCAGACTGCGAAGACAAGTTATAAATAAAAAATTGAAGCTACCCGCTACACTAAAGTTTAAAAACAAAAACATAGCAAAAACTTAAAAAAAAAATACTTTAATACTGTTTATGATAAACTTATAATACGTACTAAAGTAAACGTACTGCTCTACCCACTGACTTTTCAAAAATAATCAAAAACTCTGGTACCTAACTTATATAGCATTATTTTGACCTAAAAATGACCTAAAAAAGTAATATCAATTACTAATAATACATGTTATATAATAAGATTATTTTTGACCTTTAAATGACCTAAAAAAGTAGTTTTAGTATAAGTACACAATTTTGTGAAGCTAACTCGATTAAAGCAGTATCTGTAATAATAAAAACTGTTTAAAAGCTATTTATTTTGACTGAAATTTAGCTTAGTAAAACAGTATCAACTTAGAAAAAAAACAATTTCTAAGTATAACTTTATAATGAGCAAAATACTTAACATTTATACTAATTGCAACCTGATCCGTTAAACTGATCATCACTAAATTTCAAGCAGTTTTTAAAAGTTATGTTTAAAAAAACACAAAAGGCTTATCTAAATGTATTAATGTATAGAGTATTTTGAAAACTCGTTTAAACTATTCAACCTAATGTTTCCGAGGTATGAGGAGGTAGTATACAGCTTGAACACTGAAGAATATTGAAAGTGTTTTCTAACTGATCAATTGCAAATGTGACAGTAGTTGTTAGTTCAGCAGACTTGTATTCCATAATTTTTATCATCAGAAATGTCATATGGCTAAAATATACGTCATTAGCCCAAAAAATTGTGCAGCAAATACTGCCAAAATATCAACGCCCAAAAGAAAACAACGAAAGGTCTTTAATAACTTTTCTAAACATACTCAATGTACCAAAGAGCTCATTTTGAACTTTTATTTTTAGCATTAGTAAAACAACGAGTTTTAGACTTAGGCTTGGAGTTTATGACTTTCTACGCTGTGCATGGTTTATGTAGCTAAAACTTTTTATTAGTAAAAGAAAATCAAACGTTTTTCAATTTTTTATAGAATGATTGGTATTTATTGATGAACTCCGCTCTACTTATTGTGTGTTATAGTAGCATAAAAACAATCAAAAGTTGATAGATGTTGAACTTTCATACTCAACAAAAAATCAAAATTTATATCAGGTACCAAACAATTGAGTTCAAATCTTACAGACTTAAGTGTTAAGTTTTAACGTTCATAAAAATATTTTTAAGTAACTAAATAAGTTTTAAGAACCGAAAAATAACAAATCTTAAAATCTTTAAAAACTCATGTGTAATCTAGATACATATAATCAAGCAAATAACTTAATTTTGTTAAGTTTACTTGAGTTTAACACTTTTATGATCCGACTATATTTTTTAATTTTTAGTTCTTTTTGTAATATTTTTAATTAGAGATAACATAACTATAAAAAAAACAGAATGATTTTTATTCAAACTAAAATAATTAGATACAACTCAGCTAAAATTAGGAACTCTAGTTTTGTATACATACAAAAAGCTTAGCTAACAATTGATCAACTTTTTACACAAATTTTTTTTTACAATTTTTGTTTTCATAGTTAATAAATATTATAATATTATAAAACATGTTTTAACTTTTTATAAATAAAAAAAAACTAAAAATGAATCGAATTTATAAGGTCCCGTTCAACACAAAAACAGTTTTTGATCATAAATAAAAACAAAATAAAAACTAACCTTTATACTTTAGAAGTATGTAGTTTTTCATGAAGTTAGTTCTGTTTAAAAAACTGAAGTTAAATGTTTTAAAAACATTATAATTTTAAATCGTATTCCATAAGCGCCTATTAATTCCTTTTGTCTATTAATTAAAAAAATTTTTTTGTTTTAGTTGGTCATCATTACTTGTTTCAAAGTGAGTAGTTTAAGGTGACTTTTAATTTTATTTGTTAATACCACCCAACACCTGTTTATAGTTTTCCAAGTTAATTTTTTAATATAATCTTAGCACCAACGTAGTTGTATCAACGTATTTTAATTTTGAAAAGTAGAAACATAATTAAACAAGTAAATTTTTAACTGACAGCATACAACTTAGATAGTTATAGCTTTATATTTTTTAGATGACTTCTGCTTTAAAAACAAAGCTCCAATGTAACTAAAATTTAAAAAGAAAAAAATATGTATTCAAAAAGGTATTTTTCTTAAAAAAAGAACAGACAAAATCTATTTTTATGCATTTTAGATACTTTTATAATATTTTTTTGTGCATACATTTTAATAGTGGTTCAACCTTTAAATATTTTAAAAATTAGAGCTTAGATTATTTATTGTTTTGCATCTCACCTAAACATCTCATATAGGTAAAATATTTAATTTAGTGTCTCAACTGCGTTGCTCGACTATTTTAACATCATGTTCGCAAAAATTTTAGATATTAAAATTTATATCTACACTTATTTAATAATAAACATATGTTTAGGCAAATTTATGTGTTTATTTTTGTAATAATTTTACAGTAGCATAACTTTTATAAGTACTATTTAAACTAAATCATAATACTGATAATTTCTTAGTTTTTTCATTCAAACTAAATTCTATTAGAAAATGTTAAACTAAATTAACATGTGTTATAATTAAGCATCTTTGTTTTTCAAATTAGTTTTAGTCTCATATCATGTCTGAAATGTTATTATTTTTAACTAACTGGAACTAGAACCGGATTGTTTTAAGTAAGTTGTACCAATAGATAAAATAATAGACCTAATACTAAACAGATAAGACATAAATATTATGGAAATGGATGTATCGTGTTATTTGTAAACCTATACTGTTTGACTGTTTGAGTCACACAGTTTTATGCTAATTATTATAATACTATAACTGTTTGTTATAGTAGAAAAAATTAACATAATAATTATACAGTTAAACTAAACTAGCACTTTTAATATTATACAATAATAATATAGTTTTATAATATTTAATGTGAAAATATAAATAAGAAGATAACGTATGAACTTATAACCTTACTAACTTTCATTATTGTTAGTAACTTTCTACTAAACAAGTATTTTTAAATAGGCAAGACAAATATTCAAAAAAGATATATGGTTTATAGGTTATATTATAATCTTCAGGAAATCTAATCGGTATTCGGTTTAATTCCATCACGTTTTCAAATTAAAAACTTTTCCTTAGATTTAATTTTGTACGAAACAAATTTTTTTAAAGTTTTAAGCCTTTTGTGTAAGTTTTATTTTTGTAAAGTTGTGATCAGTTGATTACGAAAAAGTACTAAAACAGGTAACAATGAAGTTCATTAGCTGTTTAAAATGTACTTATGTTTATCCGTAAGAGTAAACTGCTTCAGTTTAAACTGAAAACATTTTTGTTCAGTTATAAAAATTGTTATAAATGAGAGTAAACTACAAAAGTCTTGAAACAACTTAATCAACAAGCAAACAAGGATAAAAACTTAGCAAAATTTAAATTAAAAGTTGGCTATATAAAGCAAAAACAAATATTTAAAATCTAAAAAATAGTTCCAACAACTTATTTTAAGTAATACTTAAAATAACTAAAGTCTGTATATTCAAGTCTTATAAACAATAAAAATAAGTTTAGTTTTAAAATAAAAAATATTGTATAAAAAAAAATTAATACTATTATTTATTTATTAAACAAAACACTGTAAATGTTTCTAATGAAAAATGTTAATATTTATTTGGAATATACATTAGTTAAAAGATTTTTTTTTTAGTTATATTAATTTTTACGTGTGAAAATATAAATGGAAAATATATTGGAATTTCTAAACGATAGTCAGCTAATAAAGAGCAGCTGTGGAGATTTTAACAAGAAGTATAAAGTATTTCAAGCTAAATCACTCCACGAGGGACCAAATTCATTTGTTTGTGAGGGATGTACCCATAGTTGCACTTATGATAAACTTGCAGTAAAGGTTGTAAGAAGCGTCTCACCGGATCAAGACCATGAAAATGGACATCTTCCTACCGAAATCCAGCTCCAACTAGAAGCTGGAAACAAACAAACCAAAGACGGAAATGGAACAGTTCTGCAAATAGTAGACTGGTTTGTCTACGATAAAGGTTACGTCACAGTAACGAATTATAATGAAAAACTCGTTAACCTGTTTAATGTAACTATGAGTAAAGACAAAAAACAGTTAGATGAAAAAGTCTCAAAAAATATATTTTGCTTGCTTTTTGAATTAATTGTTGGTTTAAACAAAAAGCAGATATTTCACTTGGACATCAAGTCAAGTAATGTTTTGTACAATGAAGACACCAACCAACTGATGCTTCTAGATTTCGGCCATGCGTTGAAATGTGAACCAGGTACTTCAATTCCATTAGACAGAGGAACTCCAGGCATAAGATCTCCAGAGCAAGAAAACAGCAAATATTGCCAGGCCAAAGACGCTGAATTGTACAGTATAGCTCAAACTTTGTTTTTCTGCGTTAACGGTCAGTTTGCATTTATTAACAACTTTGGAGAAAAAACAAACAAATTAAAGTTTGTTAACAAGAATATAAGCCGAAATTGCAAAGAATTACTAACAAAAATGTTAGAAAAAGAAGTAAGTGATAGGCCAGCAGCTATAGAGATTCTAAAATTCAAGTGGGTAGAAAACACAAAATTGATTAAAACTTTGTAAAGCCGATGAAGTCTTGTTTTGGCTTTTATAATAAACATTTTCTTTTAAGTGATATTTATTTATAACTGTTTAAATATAAATACATTTCATAATGATTAACATTTTCTTTAGTTCACTGAACATCTTTCTTTTTTCAGTTCTTTTTTAAATGTTCTTTTTTCAGTAGTTTTTAAACTACAAAATTAAATAACTAAGGAAAAATGTTTGAATAACTAAAAAAAAGTAGAACATCTTACAACATTAGTTTGTTTAGGATTTACATATTCATAATTTACTATTAAATTGTTTTTCTTAAGTATATATTATAAAAATGCTATAAAGTGTGGTGTTCATTTTATTGAAGTGAGATTAAAACTACAAACTTAAGAGCTTTTTGAGATAGCCGATTAGTATGAAGTTCATATAGCTTAATATTCATACTATGAATATTAAGCTATATGAACTTCATACTATAATGAATTTCATAGCTAGTTCTAAGTTGTGACTATTTGAAAATTACAACTCAAAATTAATAAACCCCACAAAATAGTAAGTTACTATAGGAAAGAGAACAAAATAAATGTTTAGCTAAATAATTAAAATAAAACCAGTAGCTTATCTAATGTAGCCGACCTAAAATAACCTTTGTTAAGATTGCATATTGTCTGATTTGTTCCATGATTTTTCATGATTATGAAAACCATTATTAATCTGGCCAAGACTAAGAGTTTCGTATCTGTTGCTACTTTATTTGTTTATTACTTATAATGGCGTAATGTTTGAATGCATTTCCACAATAAATACTGTTGGATTTAATTTTTTTAATGTCTAGAGTTCTTGTCGTACGTCTCTCAAAAAGGTTTATTTTTAATACTCCATCCGATATACTGTATATGCGTTTGTTTGCCTTAGTTTTTCGCATCCAATCAGTTTTAATCCACTCCAAAAAGGAGCTAAACCTAAACTTTACGATAAAAGGGACTTTGGTTGCAGCTTTGGTACTACTTGTTCCTTTTAATAGAATATTACATTTGATAAGTGAAAGTTACAAAAAAACCTTTTTAGTCATTTAAAAGTAAAATCTTTGCCTCTTTTTACAAAAAAATAAACAAGTAAATTAGTTAAGATAATTTAAAATTAAACTTATTAATTTAGTTAGTTATTTTATAACCATACTTTGAATTGTTTAAATTAATTTAAAATGTTTTACTCATTATACTAGTGTTTTAAGACAATACTAAGAGTTTGACTAGTTCTCTTTTTTCGTTTGTTTTTTTAACTAGTTTTTTATGTGCCTTATTTAAGTTATAGATTTATTTAAACTATTTTATACAAACTTTATTTTTATTGAATAAAGCTAATCAATATTAATAAATGTTATATAAGAAATTAAAACTATATTTAGTGTAAAAAACAAAATATTAACTATTTTAAAAATTGTGGTTTAATAGTTTCCAAGTATTAAATTTGAAAATCTTTACAGTAGGTTGAAGTCGGATATCTTTTTAATTTTTAATTTTAAATAATAAAATCTTAAAATTGAAAAGTACTTTGCGAAATAAAAACAATTTACCCCAACACCTTTTCAAGAATAATTTTTCATATTTTGCAAATAATTCCTTGCATAAAAATTATTTTATAAAAGTTAATTTTGTTTTTAAACGTTTTTAAAACAATTTAAAAAATGGTTTTCAAATTTACAAACCTTAATGAAGATTCTGGTAGTTATTTCAAACACTTGTTGCTCGTGATGAGTATAATACTCTGAAGAAATATTTTAAAGACAAAAGTTTTTCTTTGTCACATGTTTTAAAAATTATGATAGTAATTAAAAAATCAAAAATTGATTTGCAAAACTGCTGAACTTGAGAAAGACGTCGTTACTAGTTTTTAAAAAGTAACTATGAATCTTTATATGAGAATTTGCTGATAAAAGTGTTTTAGGATATCATATTTAAAAAAGAGTTTACTAATATTATGACGTAATTTAAGGCAACTTAAAAATTGAATACTTTGAAAAGAAAAAAATTGGAAACTTCATAGCTTTTAAATTAATAAGGTATTAAATTTTTGGAATTACTTATTTTTTATAAGAAACTTATCTTTTGAAAAAGCTTTGAATACTTAGTGAATTTGTTAAATGCAACTTTAGATTTTAATCCAATAAAGAGTTTGTATAAAAGTGTGTAAAAAATTATTAAATTATTACAACAACTAAAAGTTTTTTAGTTAGATCAACTGCTTTTTGTTAGCATAAAATAAAGTTATACAACTTTAGTCCTTTATAAGTTAACAAACAAAACCTGAAAAATAGGTACACTTGGTAGAAAACACTGTATTTTATGTTCAAAAATCCCCGACAATAGGATTATTTTGTTTTAATTAATTTAAATCCTAGTGACTGGGATTTTTTTGACACTAAGCCAGTTTTTTTACAAAGCCTACCTGAATTATAAGTAAATGCATGAAGTTGTGACATACTTCATTAAAATTTGAATTTTGTTAAAAATAAATTATAAAATAATGCTGTATAACAGTACTCGTAAAATATTGTTTTACAAATATGCATATTTAAAGTAGTTTAAAAAATATATCTGAAGAAAATAAGTTCTTTAAATAAGATAACATATACCTTATACTGTTTGAATTATGTATTTATGCAGTTTACACAAAAATCTGCAAAACTGTTTTAAGAAAAGTATTGCAGTGAAACATCGTAATTAATTGTTTTAATTTTAGGTTAAGAAATGCTGACCAAAATCCTAAATTATTTTAAAAATTTTTAATTTTTGGTCGTCATATCATAATGATAATGTGTCAAACGCGAACAGATTTATAATAACGTCACAGTTTATTAGATCTTTTTGTTCAATATACTATTTATTAAATAACCTAAAAACCTGCTCTAAGTTATAAAGATTCTTTAAAGAAAACTTATTAAACTTGTAAATACTACTTAACGTACGTTTAAAATACTAATTATTAGTTAATGTTATAGGCGTAGCGTCGGAGGGACACTGGCGCGTGCTTCCTAAAAAAAATAAAAATAAAATCTTAATGCTTTCTTTCCCAGTTAAATTTGTTTGTTCTTTAACTATGTATTTTAATTATGTATTATATAAAAAAATAAACGATTTTTTTTGAATACCAGTTATACAGTTCCGGTGCGTAAACGTTGTTATGTACCGGCTTTGATGAAAAACTTTTATCCTAAACAAAAATTTTTAGTTAATAAACTCCATATAAATTGAGGTTCGAAAAGTGCACACCGGTGTTTGTGCACCGGTGTGCACCGTGTTAGTATATCAGTTGTAATTGATTTTCTACGAGGAAAATGTAACACTTTGTAAACAAACCATCAAGCTAGACATTTTCTATGATAAAAATGAATCGAGAATAAACAATCTTTTGTAGAAAAAAGTGTTAGGTGAATGTTAATAAAATATAAATGAACAAATAATTAAAACAAATAAAAATGATAATAAATAGTAAAAATATATTAGTTTTAAAGGAAATAGATAATTTAAAAGAAATTATTATTGCTAATTTTAAACATAATAAATCAATTAATAAACAAACAGTGAATACAATGTCAACTTCACTTTACTAAAAGAATAAATTAAATCTCATTAAACTTAATAATTTTTGAAAAGTAGTTTCTTAGAAAAGTTTGTTACTTAACAAACGAACAAAATAAAATGTTTAACTCTATCGACCAGTTTAGTTGAAAAATCTACAGACTTTTTAGCAAAATATTGTACTAGTTTTTTTCTTTTATTTTTTTCAGAAATTTCCTTAAGACTCTCAATTTCTTTAAGTTAGTTTATTTTCCTTTTATGTAGTTATGTATTGAAAAATTATAGAAAGTGTTATTGGTTACTAAAAAGCCAAAATTTTATCTAGTTTGAACTAATTTTTAAAAAATCTCACAATTAAGTAAGTATTGGGTTACCACAATCCGCTATCACAAAAAAAAGGTCTCTGAGTTCTGTTTATAAAGTATGTATTTTAACTATTAAGGATTAAAGTTGAGTGATAATTATTTTTTTTACAATTTCTAGGAAACATATTTTTTATCTTTTTACAAGAAGTTTTTATCTAAAAAATTTGCTCGTTTTAAACTTTCAGAAGGTTATTTATAAAAGTTTGATTTTTAATAACGGTTTATGACATTAAAAAATATCTAAAATTTAAAAACAAATCCTAAAAAAAGATTTATTTTAAACATTAATTGAAATTTAGAAAAACAATTGACCTTTAATAGTTTGTTTTTATACACTTGTTGTGTATCAGAAACTTTTATAAAACTGGTTATATCTTAGTGTGGCCACACTATTAAGATTACCGCACTTTTAAGATTATCAAGACATTCAAAATATATTAAAGTTTTAGAAAACTTAAGTATTACTCAGTACAGTTCAGAATATTTTAAAGTTTTTTTTTTCATTTTAGGCTGACTTAGGACAGTTATGTTTTTTATAAAAAACTCAGAAAGGTTTTATTTTTTTTCTTTAAATTTCAGGACGTTTGAGTATTTAGTGTAGTATTTGCCAAGTATTCAAAGTTTCTTTCAAAAATCATTTATCATACAAAAGTTAAGTGTAAAGCAAAAGTAAAAATTTTGTTCTAAAAAGTCTGAAGTTTCAGAAAACAATTTTTATTTTCAAGTATACAATTTTGAACTTACCTTAAATTGAGTCAGAATAGTAGTATTTTCTTCTTTATATATGATATTATAAAAAAAAACTTGTACGGAGAATTCTCCTATAGATAGGCAAAATTGATTATATAAAATGTTATGGACGTCTTCTACAGGAATTTTATTTCTGCAATTTAATTTTTCGTTATCGATTTTATTAAATTAACTCATAGATAAAATAATCGTTTTTTAAGTATTTCTTTAGTGTTTTTACTCATAACAAGGATTATGTAATAAAAAAAATAAAAATTTTTATCAAGTTTTGTAATTTTTCAAGTCAGTTTCTGATTGTTTTAATAACGGCTTATATTTGAAAAATTAAATTTATTTCTTAATAAATTATTGGCGTCCTCTTTTAGCGATTTAGTTTTTCAAAATACTTTTAAAACTTCAAATTAAACTTAAACGTAAAATTAATTTAAACCTAAATAGAATGTATGTATAGTTTTCAAACTAATCTGATATTAAATTATTTTGTAAAGTTATTTAAATTGAACAACTTTTAATGCTTAGATAACAATTTCAAAAAGTATTTAAGTTCTTTTTACTACACTAGCCAAAGTTTTAATTGCTCTTTTAGGTTTTTAGACGTTTTTATTTCTATTTATTAGCTATATTACTAATATGTCTTAATTTTTAAAGGTTTTTTAACAAACTTTTATTATGTTAGATTACAAATAATGAACTATTGTATATATTTTATGCTAAGTCTGACTATACTTTATTTTTTATTCTTTTATTTATCTTTAAATGTTTAGTTATTTTATACAAAGTTTTTATATTATAGGACTTTAATAACTTCAGTAATGTTTTCCTAGTTACTTTCAAAATGATTTATTTTATTATAAAAGATGTTGATTAATAGTTAGTTAATTATAAGTAACATGCTAGTTAGTTTCAGTACAGGAAACTATAACCGAACCTTAATTTTAAAAAATGTAGCTATGGTGTTTAAAAAATGCTAAACTTTGAAATAAATAGTTTTTTTAGTTTAGTAACTTAGACTTTTTTACAGAGTATAATTACTACGTTTTAGTACTTTGAAAAAAATTGTTTTATAACTTGAAACAAAGTAACAAGTTAGAGGATTTTTTTTAATTTTGTGAACTTTGCCCACCCCTAACAAAAATACCACGCTACGCCACTAGCTTATATTAATATAAACTTTAAACTTTTCAAGAAAGAGATGATGTTTAAAATTTTATTTATTAAATGTTTTAATTTTACCAACAATCATCTTTCCCTAAGAGGTTTAAAAATAAAAGTATAAAAGTGTAACTTCAACTATGTAGTAGATTTAAAAAAATAAAATACAAGTTTTGAGATTTATTTTTTTATGAACAAAAGATTTAGATGTATCATAAAAATTGCTTTTGGAAAAAAAAATAAAAAAAACAATTTATTAAAAGTCAGAAATGACTATATAAATAGTAACTTTTAGCATAATAATTATAAGGTAAAAGTTTATGAAATAATTTTATTGCTAAAAATGAGTATTTACTTAAAACAAAAGTATACTTCAGCATATATGTTTTTATTTTAATTAGTTATTTTTATTGTTTTTTTTTCAAATATGAACACTACATACATGTATGTAAAACATTTCAAAACGTCGTAGTTGTCTAAAATAATTTCAACACAAAAATTTGCATTATCAACAATGTAGTTTTAGAGGAAATAACATAATAAATTGTAGCTTTGTATGAATTTAAAGCGATAAACTTTTGAATTTTTTTACTGAAAGAAAATACTGAACATTATTCAATAAAAACAAGAGAATCATAATTGGAACTAAAACAAATAAACACTTTTAAATTCATACAAAAGTTCCATTAAACGTCGCAGAGCTGTATCTTCGTGGATAGCTTCAAAATAAAGGGGCGCAGGAGAAATGCTCGACGTCTTTCAGCGCCTGGCACGTTTCCGCCGACCACACGTCATCGCTTACGTCATAATACAAAACCTTTCCCATGAACTCCTTGAACACCGCGAGCTTGCCGCCGAAAGCCACCAGCGAGTTGAGAAAAGCCAAGTTGGCGCGCAAAGCTTCGTTGGGAGGGGTGAAGAGGGCGAAGCGGTTGGATTGCGCGTTGAAGCACTCGCAGCTCTTTTCGTACTCCCCCCCGACCACGAACAACTTGCTTCCCGCCGCCACCTGCCCGTGCCCCATCCTCCTCACCACCATGTCCGGCATGCGCCGCCACTCGTCGGCAACGTGGTCGTACGCCTCCACCGAGCGCAGGTTGTCACGGTACGCCACGAAACCCCCCGAAACGACGACGAGGCCTCTGAAGGGGGAGGACGCCGGAGACGCGCGCTCCTCGCGCATCTTGCGCACTTCCTTCCATTCGAGCCTGCTCACGTTGAACTTGGAGCAGTTGGAGTCGGGCGCGGAGCCTTGGATCCTTCCGCCGATCACGTAAACGTCGTCACGCATGAATGAGCAGGCGGAAAAGCGCACGCGAACGTCGCGCATCTCCGCCACCTTCCCCCACTCGCCCGTCGCCACCGAGAACCTGTCCACGGTCGCCACGACGCTTTTGTTCGTGACGCGTAAGCCGCCGAACAAGTACATAACGCCTCCGACGACGAACATCTTGGCGCTCATGCGGTCCACCGAGGTTGCCGCGGTCACCTTCGCGTTGTTCGGCTCGTCCACCCGGACGACGCGCACCGAGTTGGAAGCTTTCAAGCTCAGCATGTTCCTGCCGCCGCAAAAGACCAAGTTCAAGTGCTTTTGGCTGCAACGCCTGACCTTGGCTGCGCCGAGCACGTTCGAGGGATGATTCGAAAGCTGTTCGATGCACAACCGAACGAAGATTTCATGCAGCTGCGTAGAGCTGCCGGCGTCAGCAGAGCGAGACGGACCCTCAGCAGGAGATGCGTCGCTAATTCGCTGCGGCCGTCGCAGTGCGCCAACCAGCGGATGGCCGCGGAAAAGACCTGCAGCTCCGAGTCGACGTTCAGCTCGCCGCTCGAGAGTATTCTCCTTACGGACGCAAAGTCCAGCTGCAAAAAGTCGCGCGAACTTTGCAGGGTTGGGAAGTGAAGTTGCGTGCGCTGCAACGACAGCTCCGTCGCGCTTCTCAAGTTGTAAGTGCGCGACACTTGGTAAAGCGTTAAAGCTCTACCGGTGTCCAGCTTGTCTTCTACGAGTTTGCAAATGCTGCTTTCTTTGTTTTCATTCAAAAATATTTTGTTTTCTTTTAAAGTCGACACAAGCTTGGCTCCTGCGAAAGTGGTATTTCCTAGTAATTAACAAAATTATTATGAAATTCTTAATTTAAATTGTATAAATTAAAACTATCAAAACTATCCTATCACCTTTATATATCTTATAACTTCATTTGTCTTAAATTTTTAGATGATGTTTGCAAAATTTTCAAATATTTGTTAATTAAACGTTTTTTGTTTTTATTTTATAATCTGTTTCTTCTATATTCATGTTTTAGCCAACTATTAAAATGTACCTAAATTTTATATTTTATGACTTAAATGTATTTAGCATGATTCGTTTATACTGAAGTGCTAACAATGTGAGGTACTTTTCAAGAAATAGTTTTTGTGAAATTAAAATTAAAATTTAGCTAACTACATTATAAATATAAACTATACTAAAAGTAGTATTATTAATAAGAACTTAGATTTGAAAAAACATACTTACATTCTTGTAAAAGGGTTGCAACATTTCAGTAACTGTTAAATAATTTTAAACTTTCTTTTGTTTAAAGCTACTAAAGAAAAAATTTTACTTCCTAGTAAACAAATACAAAAAGAAGTTCAAGACACGCCCCAAAAAACAGCTAAAGTTATTTTGTTATAAGAACAGACTAAAACGTTGATTAAACTACGGAGTTAACTTAGAACTGTTTATACTACTCTTATAATATTTAATTGTATTCGAGTCAAACATTTGTATAATTGTAGGTTATTTAAAGATTAAAAAGCAACCAAAAACAGCTTTTTTCGACTACGTTTTCTTTTGCTTTTTTAGTTTTACTTATAACTAATCTACCTACTTTCAGTTAGTTCTAACAAATAAGTTTTTCAAATAAGCTGACTATTTTAGTTATAAAAGTCTTACTTTATTTACAGTTTAAATAATATTCACCTACTATAAGTAAACATGTTTTCCTAACAACATACAATTGAACTTAATTTTTCTAATGTTTGTCTGAACCAGCGGTTCTTAAACTTTTTTCATGTTTTACCCTTTTTGGAAGGCAATTACCAAACTTACCCCTGATACACAAAATAGTGTTTAATTTGAAGTAAAAATTGATTTTTAACTTTAAGCCTATTGGAAATAAAAAATTGTAAATTTTCCACTTTATTTGACTTAAAACATTAAATTTAAACTATAACTTTTGAATTAAAAAGACAATTGTTAAGCATTAACTTACACAACTTCAAAATTTACCCACTAAAACAAAGGAGTTTACCAAAAAGTTACAATAGTAGTAGGTAACTGATAAACATGTGTTTGAAAAATACAATAAATTACCTTTTAAGCTTTGAAAATTTACTATTTCTTCATTGATTTTATGATTATTTTTACACTTGTGGACAAAACTATGACTTCTGACAGTTGTCAAAAGTGCTTCTTTATTGACCAGTTTCTCCTGGTCATTTTCATTTCCTTCTTCCTTTAACTCATTGATGTTATTATGACTCCCAACATTTTCAATCAAGTTTTGTCTTGAATCGTATTTGTTCATAATGTAAGTTTTTACTTTAATATTGGTTTAAAATGTTCTAAAAATTTTTTAATTAATGTAAAAAGGTAACAATGAAGACTTGGCCAATTGGATATATCAACCTCCATTGTGTAAAAAAAATATTTATTAATATTGAAATAAGTAATGTTCATTTTTAATAACTGACAATAATTGACAACAGTTTTGGTTGGTTATGTTTTCAAAACAAAAAGCTAAATTGGGAACGGGATTAAATTGCACGAATAAAAAATTTCACGAGGGTACTAAATTGCACGACAATAAAATTGCACGAGTGCACAAAATTGCACGAAGATAAATTTGCACACATGGTAAATTTTGCACAAATCACATTTTCGCAAAAGAGGAAAAGAAAATACAAAAAAAAAAGATAAAAAATAAAATTTATTAAAATTAAAAAAGCTACCGACCGAGGGTAAGGGTAAAGAAAACAGTAATGGTAAAAATGAAGAAAATATCTAAAAAAAATATTGTTTAAAAAAAATTATGCCAAAAATTAAAAAATTTAATTAAAATAAAAATAGCTACCGACCGAGGGTAAGGGGTAAGAGTAATAGAAAAATAAAAGTTAGCAAAAAATAAATAAATAAACAAATTATATGTTTAATAAAAAATTAAAAATATATATATGTAATAAGTTACAGACCGAGGGTAAGGGATAGGGGTACTGATCGTAAAAATATCTACAAAAAAATTAAGATTAATATAAAATTAAAAATAAATTAAAAACAAACTCAATCCGTGCGAAATTGTTTTCGTGCAACTTTTCCCCTCTTTGAATTTTCTACGCTCGTGCAAATTTGACAGCTACTTAACTAAAATAGATAAGCAGTAATTAATTCAAATTTAACATAAAGAAGAATAAAAAAGCATATTAATTGTACATTATTATTGTTTAATACAAAGGATAAAAGGATTATATATTTAAAAAAGTACTTACTTTAAAACTAATAATGTTTAATTCTAAAATTTAGATTTTTTATAATACTATCAACTAAAAAGGATTTCACATATTCGTTAGAATTAAAATGTATATAAATTTGTAGAATTACTGGAAGTGCAAGTATTATTTAATTAAAAAAGTACAACTACCTCTTTTTTACCAATCTTTAAACGACTTTTTAATTTTTTCTAATCCATTTCTTTATTAATATAACCAATGATAAAAATTGAATATATCCGTGTTCTAACATATTTTATTATTTTTCAGTTCTTTAATTGAAATTTAAAAAATCTTATTAACTCTGAAACTTCTCGATTTAAAATTTTGTGTTAAATAAACAGTTAGCGCCATACTTTAGTAGAGAGTTTATAACACATGTAAAAATTGGGAACGGGTCTAAATTGCACGAAGATAAAATTGCACGAGGTTACTAAATTGCAAAAGGGTACAAAAGTGCACGAGAACAAAAATGCACCAATGCAAAAGTTTTCACAAAGCCAAAATTGCACGAAGCCAAATTTGCACAAGGGCACAAAATTTAACCAGGGAACAAAATTGCACGAAGATGTTTCTGCACCAAGGGTCATTAATGCACGAATTACATTTTTGCACGAGAGTATTAAAATAAAGAACAAAAATTAAAATTAAAATAAAAAAGAAAACAACTGAAAAATAATTTTATAAAAAGAAAAAAGAATACTGACCGCGGGTAAGGGTTAGGGGTATTAGGAATAGTAAAAATTAAATAAAAAACTAGGAAAAAAATTTAATAATACTAGAAAGAAAAAAATTAGTTTACAAAAAAGCTACCAACCGAGGGTAAGGGTTAGGTGTAACAGTAATAGTAGAAAAAAGGATTAAAAAAAAATAAAAACCAAACAATAAAAAAACTAAAAAAAAACTAAAAAAATTAAATTTACAATAAAAAAAAAATAAATTAACTTACTGACCAAGGGTAAGGGTAAGGGGTAACAGTGATAGCAATAAAAATAAATTAAAAAAAATTAATTGACTAATAAAAATAAATAAAATGAATTTAAAGATAGTTAACCGTGCTAAAGTATTTTCGTGCAATTTTATCCTCTCGTGCAAAAGTATCTTCGTGCATTTTAGTAAACTCGTGCAACTTTGTCCCCTCGTGCAATTTTGTACGCTCGCGCAATTTACACAGCTACCCGTAAAAATTACCTTTTCAACTTTTTTAATTGACACATTAACATTAAAAAATATGATTAATTTTGTAAATGTCTCGATCATTGGTCTTTATGGTGTGCACCTGTGCACACTAGTGTGGGTAGAGTGTTTTTTTTACTGTGCACCAAAACCTAAGCAACGTGACGTCTGTTTCTTATTTTCTACGAAAAAAATACTTTATAACCAAAATTAACAGTTTTTTACCTATAGTTTATATATTTAGACACTTGAATTGATAAAAAAAGTTCTCAGTACTAATTTTTGCTTTTATACTCAACCGTGCACACAAGTCAATTACCAATAGTTTAATTTGCACAATTTTTGTAAAGGTTGAAAACCATTTAATAACAAATGGAAATGTCTTTTTCTTAAGCCAAATTTTGCATTTTTTTTGCAATTTAGATGATAATCAAGTTTTTGAAAAGTTAGTATTGATGGATATTTTTAGTAAGCAAATTCAAGAAGAAATTTATTTCATGTTTTATTAAGGACAAGTTATTTTAAAGAATGATATAATAGGGTTAGTTTGTGTATCTAAATAAAATAAACTGCTTTATGGAGATGGGTCACTTTTGCTCGAAGACACTTTAGCACGAATAAAAATTTTGTAAACAAATAACAAATAAAACAATAAAACTTAATATTAATAATATACAACAATAATAAAATAGTAATATAATATAATAATAATAATGATAATAAAAACTACCAACCAACCGTAAGGGTTAGGCCAGGAGTCGGCAGCCTTTTGCATCTCGTGGACAAATTTTCCCACAAAAAAATTGCTTGCAAGCAGCACTATTTAAAAAACATATAGAGCGCCGACATTATTAATAAATTATCATAGTATTAAGTAAAAATATCATATTTTAAAACAAAATATTACAAAATAAGCATTAATAGCACTAGTAAAGAATAACTAAAAAATTAAAAGTCTAACTGTAAGTTTTTAATTCAAAAAAAAAATTTAATAACTATTTTAAAGTTGTGCTTTAAGCTAAAAAGTACCTCGCGGACCGCAGTTTACCAACTCATGGGTTAGGCTTAGAAGTAACAAAGGTATAAATAAAAATTAAAAAATTTTAAATAAATAAATAAAAGAAAAATTTAAATTACCGGCCAAGGGTAATGGCCATGAGTAACATTGATAGTAAAAAAAATAAAAATAAAATAAAAAATTAGTAAAAAACAAATTAAATAAAAATAGAATATAAATAAAACAAACTTTAAACTATTCAAAAAAGTCCCTTCGTGCAATTTTGAAACCTACCAGCTCTTTATATATAATTAAAGACTTAACTAGTAAACTTACTAATACTAGAAACCAATTTGTATTAACCAGACACAGTAGCTCAAAAATATCCTATCTCTAACCACAATAAATTATTATTATTAAAACTAAGCTTTAATTGTGACAATTACTGAGATTTCACTATACAAACTTTATAAACTTAATAATCTAATTAAGCTTAACTGAAAAGTATTTAAAAACCTATAGAACCAAAACAGAATTAAAATGTGCTTGAAAGTAATTCAAATGACTCAAAACAAAGAAAAAGGTTTCAAAAAAAATTATTTACATTAAAACAATAAAAGTGCAATGATAAATTACTTGCAGCATTAAAAAACATTCAATCAGGTTTATTTTTGATTCCAAAGTCCGAGGAGTCTACTACAGCTCGTCCTACTCATAACTGCTTATCAAATTAGGAAAGCCGTTTTTATACTAGTATGATACGCATGATTGCACACTGAGTTGTGGCTTCAGACAACAAGCCGCATCAGAAATGCATTCTGTTCCGGTTGACTGACTTTGTTTTGTTTTACATGGAATAGCAGTGATGACCTATCTATGCTAGTCCTTTACAACGACATTTTCCTTTAAACTTAAAAATAGTTTCAACATATAATGGGATTTGGGACAACAATAAGCACCTTTCAAAAGTATTGCATTACGTCTTTAATTTATGATAAAAACATAAAATTTTGATAAATAATTGTATGCTAAATAAGCTGATACTTCCAAAGAATACTAGAAACTGTTTGTAATTAACAACTTCAGTTTTAAAATATGTCAATCAGAGTGTACACCGACATGTTAGGGATGCTACTCTTTGAAAAAACGATTTTTTATAAAAATAAGAGTAAGAACCAAACACTGAGAAAGTAAGTTGTTTATAAAGTTTAAATTAATAAAATTTCATAGTTATAAGAAACTAACAAATTATAACAAATTTAAATACTATTTTTAAGGCAAAAATAGTTGGAAAGGTAAGGTTAATACAATAAAAAAGCCTGAAATCAAAAGAAAATTAACCTATGTCTTCTAGAGTAAGTTTTGATATTAATCTAAAAAACCTCAAGTTAGCCTTGTTTATTTCAATTACTGAATAAATGTATACTAAAATGTTTAATATACATTGCAGTTAATATTATTTTCTTATTAAATGTTTATTTAAAAAACAGAAAACTATAAAAACTATAAAAACATTAAATATAAAAAAATATAATTTAATATTTTAAATCAATTTTTAATAAAAACTACAAACTTGGTTAATATTTTGCATCACATAGAAATCTATATATTATCTTAAAAAGATTTATCATTATAGTACAAGACTTGTTTTTAAAATCATTTTCAAAAGTGTTTTTAAAATATAAAGTAACAATTTTGTTTAAATATCAAGTGATAAAACTTCATACCAAAATAAATTGCATAATAACAAAAACTTAGAGTCCTAGTTATTCATTCAATTTAAATCACAAATAGTCTATGATTTTTATAAGGAGTATAATTTAAAAATTGCATTTCTTGAATCCATAAAAAAAGCCTGAGTAACTTAGAACAAACATAAGCATAGATGCCTGTCTTTGACTCAGAAAAATAAAATATCCTGAGTGACTTATATCTGTTCTTAGTGAATCTTAGTTTTTAAAACCCTTTTACAAACAATAAATAATAATATCAATAAAATCTAGTTTTAAAACAAAAATGGCTAAAAAGTGTTAGAACCTTTAAACTAGAACAAACTATTTCATTCAAGATCTAGATAAAAGCACTAAACTTAGATTGAAAAAAAACTTAAAAGTATTCGGAAAATTTTATATAAAAAAGTAAACTGACCTGACTTATTTCAAACTCGTCTGAGTTAACCTGATATATCCTGAGTCATCGTGAGATTTTCAAGTTTCAAACCTTCCTGAGTGTACTTAATATTCTGAGTGTGTGGCAACATTGCATGAGTCACTAAATGCTAATGCTAAATTGTAAAACTAGATATTATCAGGATTGACACTTTTTAGAGAATAAATCTAAGTCTTAGTAAACGAAAAATAGCCAGAGTAGTCTTGAGATTTAAAAAAAAAAACAATAGTAAAAAAACTCAAAACTTAAAAGCATCAGTTTATAAAGCTCAATAAATCCATTAATTTTTTTTTGTTGAGAGAAAAAAAATAAGTAGCTAGAAAAAAAAAAGACTTCTTTAAAGAAAGAAAGTTTTGAAAAATAAAAAAACTATTAAATTTTACTAGCTTAGTATTACAAAAAAAATATTTTTAAGTAGCCTGAGATTTGCAAAAAAAAAAGGTTAGAACAACCTTAAAAACCTTGGGGTTTTCACGAAAATTTTTAAAAGTTCAATTTATTAATTTGCAACTCTGCATTATATTATTCCTATTTTATTTCTTATCTTTATATGTACTATATATTAAAACTCCATAATAGTAGTCTAATATATGTATGTATTATATATAATCCTTTATAAATTTGAATTAAAAAATGTAATTTTCTAAAAATGCATGATATTTTAATTTGAAAAATACTTCTAACAAATTAAAATATTGACGTTTTAAATTCTATATTTTGACCTCTCTATCATGATTGTAGCTCAATTGTATTTTTTACCACACAAACCCATGGACAATAGCTGTGACTACGTTTTTCTTTTTCACAACTTTGAGCTGTTTTATCAACAAAGTTATTTAGATAAAGAAAATAATTGAACGACAACCATTTAAACAAGGGAAAATTTGAACTATTTTTCATGACTCAAAAGATTTATAAAAAAATTCTTAGTTCTTTAGTTTTAAATTGTATGTATTTTTTAAAGCTAAATGATAGAGCTAATATTTTTTTTTTTTGAAGTTTAGGTTTTTTGTGTTAATGCTAAAGCCCATAGTAAAAGTGGGACATTTTGGCTTTTTATATTTCTCGAAACATATCTCAAAAATACACATTTTTTTTAAATATTCTTCAGTGAACTTACTTCATTCCTTATTATCTTTACTTTTTATTTAAACAAAAGATTATTTTAGATATAGGCCAGTTTTTTTTTTAATTTTGTTTTTTAAATATGGTCTTCCTACTTATTTAAAAATAGTTGAAGAAAATTTAAGTTCATTGTGAAATAAAGGTATTTCTACTAAATATTTCTAAATAAAATGCTTAATAACTATTAGTTTTTGTAAAGGTATACTTTAAAACCAAAGAACAATGAAATTATTGTATTTTGAAATTTTTGAATCAAAAAAATGGCTCAAATTTCCCCTTATACTAGTATAATTTTCGCAAAAATTGTTAACTAATACCGAAAAAGTTATAGGAGTAAAATTAATAATAAATTAAAATCTAAATTAAACTTGACTTTAAACTAGGTTTAATTTTAATCTTAATCAATGTTGATTGGACTAAAAATACACAAAAAAATTTTACCTAGTTTTTTGTGTATACCCTAAAAACTTCGTTTGACTCAGATAAAATTGTTATCATCATTTTTAATATATTTAAAATTCTATGTAACTCTTTATTTACGTGACAAATTTTATCATAAATATCAAAGTAGTTATAACTTCGTCATTTTTAATACAAGTTTAAAAACGATTAAGTACATTGGTGAACTACAACAAAAAGTTATTTAGTATGGTTAAAATCAAAAACTTTAACTATGGTGTTTATTTGTAATTTCAAGTTATATTTTTACTTAAAACTTAAAATTTACTAATGAAGTAGTGTAACTAATAAAAGATTAATACATAAAAACATGATTAGTTTTTATTAAAAAGTTAAGACTGTAAGTTCTGTAATGAAAAAAACTTTTAAAAGTTGAAACTAACTTTTAAGGTCACAGAAAAAACCCTTCTTTCTTCTCTCAATGTTGTAAGAGTTTTTTCAAACAACGATGATCATTGTTTATCAGCTCGATGAGAAGTTCTAAAGGAAGTACGGTTGTTTTGCTCAGTGTCGAACAAGGGGGTTTTTAATTAATTTGTTGATCACGTTGGCCTTATTAAAGGCTTCATAATACCACATGTGCGTTGGTCTATGTAACAGTCCTGGTTTCATAGTGGTTGGACTATTATTTTGTTTGTATTTTGTATATTGTTTATGGAACGGTAAAAAAAGCACTCAAAATGTATGGTCCAAAGACCCGGTGCACGAAGGAACCTTTGGTTTTCGAGTAGTATACCATTTGGATACATTCACACGTCATTGTTCGGAGCAAACTTATATTTAAGTTTTTATATTGACCCAAAAATCACCAAACGTAATGCATGTTGATTTAGTGAAACATCTAAAATGTAGTTTTTAAAAAAGTTGAACTAAATTACTGTATAAATTAAATAGACATTTCAACTAAAGATAAGTACAAGACAAACTATTTATTGAGAAAATTAATTTAAAAATAAACAGTTTATAATCATGTTTATTAGTATTAAAGTGTTTTTTAAATAACCAATGGCAAACTACTACTACTAACTTCTTTTACTGGCACTTTTTGTTTCGTATACTATATCTGTAAACATTAAATTAGTTTTTTATTGTGTTTAGTTTTGTTTTCTTTTAATGACACAAAATAACTTTATTACAATTAATCAAGTACTTCAAAACAAATACTATTAAATTGAAGAAAAATTTGAAATTTAAACAAATCAATTGTCTATTCAATCCTATATAAAAAAACTTTTTACTTGGTAGTTACTTCTTTTAAATAAATAAAAAAAGTAATGCGACTGTCTTAAATAGAATATACAACATGTTTTTTTGGATTTTATTTTTACTTCTTCTTGGTAGATTGCTGTAATTCTTTAAAACTTTTACGTAATGTTGTAAAAAAATAAACGTTTAAAAACAACTTTACAAATGTAAAAATTTAAATAAACTTTAAACGATTGAAAGGGCTTGCTTAAAAAGTTTAATAAGTTGTTAAAAAGGTGGCTTTTTTACGATGAAAGCCTTTTTACACTAGAACTTGTTTATTACAGCAGATGGTTTACTATCAAAATCCAACCGCGTTCAAAATCCACCCGATTTTATTTTTAATTTCTTTATTTACTAATTTATTTTATGTATTTCTTGAATTGATTTATTTAATTTTTTTCTATTTTTCTACTATCAC
Organism: Thalia democratica; assembly: GCF_965202585.1. NCBI lineage: Eukaryota > Metazoa > Chordata > Thaliacea > Salpida > Salpidae > Thalia > Thalia democratica. The sequence goes on along the minus strand of NW_028139306.1, from coordinate 2,973 downwards.
TATTACCCCTAACCCTTACCTTCGTTAGGTAAGCGGTTCTAGAACTTGACTGAGTTAATTTTGATCGGGTGGATTTTAAACGTGTCTCACTACAAATAACTGTCAACTGAATTTAGAGAAATTAAAGCTATAGTAATTTACTAAAAGTAAAAAGGAAGTCGAACAATTACAGAATTTATAAAAAAAAATCTAATAAAATAATTTTATCAAAAGAAGAGACTAACATTAGAACATTAATTAGTAGCAAAGTTTTGTTAAAAAATAACCTAATTTCCATTATTTCAGGTAAATGTGTGATTATTCGTGCTTAAGTTGTTCTTTACAAACAAACCTGATAATAAAGAAAAACATTTTGTTTTCCACTGTGTAATGCAGTAGTCAGTTTTGTGCGTAAATAAACGAAGACAGTTGAAATGCATTTAATTTTGTTTATGACATTTATATTACGCTTCTTATTTCAAGCAACTATACTCCCTTGACAGCTTTAAGAAAGTTCTTCAAGTATAGTTGTTGCATTTTGTTTTGAAGTGTTTAAAAATAATTAAAAACTATTTACAAGACTTTTCATGAGAAACAATTGAAAATTATAATTAGTTTGTGATTTTTATTTTATAAATATTATGAAGTTTTTTTTTGCTTGGGTTTCTTACCTAAAACTTTAGAAAAACAAAACATTAACATTTTAAATGCAATTTATATTTGATCTTTATAAAAGTGTTTTAATTACCTTCGTGAATTTTTAGTTAATTGTTATTTACGACACTATTGCAAAAGAAATAATATAAAAGTTTCAAGATAAAAAATTCGTTTTTTACGGTTTCCAACTTTAACTAAATGTTCTAATTAAATGATAAAGATTTGCAATATAAAATATGATTTATTGGTACTAAGATTAGTACTAAATTCTAAACTTTTAAAAATTACTATATAGTTGTGTCTTTAATACTAAGCTTTTCTGTACAACTTAGTTAAAAACTTTACATAAAACAGAGATTGTTTGAAAAATAAAATGGGTTAGGATTATTTTGATTAAAGCCTTTATTTTTAAGCTTCTTCTAAAAATTGGAACCGTTTTATGAAAACTATTATATCTTAATATTTGATAAAAAAATTAACTCTTACAACTTACTTAGTCTTTCAGCTGCAAATTCTAAGCGCTTCAGATTGGCCAAAATTTTGCTTATTATTCTTTTGAGTTTTAATTAACATTTTTTACGATTAATTTGCTGTATGTTCGGGTTAATTAGAGGTAAGGGAATATAGCAAAACTTTAAGAGAAAATGGTTAGGGATAGGGGTAAAGACTTTGGAAATTGATTTATACTTATTATTTGATTATCGCTTAAGGTAATTAAAGCTACATTAACTTGTGGTAATAAAAATTTATAAAAATGATAGTAAAAAAAGTTAAATTTAAAATTTGTAAATTTTAACTACTTACACGCAGACCTGAAAGACACAAAAGCACAAAACTAAAATTGTTGTTAAGCATTCGAAGCTCTGACCAATAGTTAGGTTATAGCACCGTGCACAAAAACACCACAATCTAGCCGCATAACTATTACATATAAAGTAAGATAATTAGTTAATACCTTAGAAATGAGCAGTCGGGTATTAAAATTAAATAGATTTCATACAGATGTTTTAAACATTAAATTAATTTGAAATTTGCTTTTAATATGAAAGTAAGAATTGTGATTTTTGTAAGCCGAATTAAGTAAACTGTCCGTTAAATGAAACCGCTTAATCAAAAACGTCGTTTATAAGAGATGTGCTAAATTTAGTTTTAGTGATGATGATAACAACAAAAACGATGATAATAATAAAAATAAAATTTATGTCGGTTCGAGAGTAGGTCATTTTAAAGACAGTTACACTGGACATAAGTATACTTTTAAGCATGTATATAAAAAGGACATCACAAGATTAGATTTCGTTTGGCGGTATTTTGAAAGGTATTGTACCAAACAAAAATGGAATGGAACATCTTTTATTACACCATCAACAATATCGGTAGCGCGAGTAAGATCTGCCAAATATGCAACTTTGAATGAGTGGCAATTTTAGCAGATGATAGTAAACAATTACTAAACAAAATACGTGATACTTCAAACAACTGTGTGTACAACCGACGATTATTCTTCAAACAACATCACCTTTCTCACCTTTCACTTTTAATTTACGTAAACACACACTCACTCACCTAATATATTTTAATATAGTTGTATATACCAAGTTAATAAATGTTTTTATTCATTTTTTTTATACATGTCACTTTGATTTTCCAACATGTTTTTGACTCTTACTAAACTATATATACATTTTTCATATTCCTTTATGTGTGAAGTTTAAAATCTAATTGAAAGCCTGTATTAAAATCACAAAAAAACCGTGCTTTTTTACCTACTACTCCCAATAGATCAGTGAGAGGATTTTGCACTGCAGATTTGTACCTAGCACACAATTTAAATAACAATTTAATTTTAAGCTACAACTATATCATACGATTATACGTTAAATCTTTTTAAAATGTATACTAAAATAAAGTTTTTAATAAGTTAGAGAACTTTGTACTTTAACGGTTTAAGTTTTTGGTCGAATGATTATTAAAATATCTAATAGCACGAGCTAGATAATTAGCTATATATTTTTTTATTAATAATACTTTTTCAAGTAAAAGTAGTTACTGTAAAAATTTACTCTTTATAGATTTTATTACTTTTATAATCTTAAAAGTTTATACAATGTCTGTATAATGTTTAAAATTTATCTTTATCCAACCGTTTATTTTTCTTCACTTCTTTAAGATTGAAAATCTTTAAAAAAAAACAATACATAAAGTTAAAAGACTCGTAAAACTAACCGTGTATACTTTAAGTGTCAGCTTGCAAAGTATAAAAAAAATGTTTTTTAAGTTTAAACAGTATTACAAACTTGAAACATACTTTACTCTCACAAGTTGCCTGTAACTTTC